>NC_136979.1:1480000-1510000 GCF_032717465.1 Coenobita brevimanus
CACACACACACAAACGCACAACGCCATCAGACTGAAGGGGTGAAACAAAAGTTCAAAAGATCCCACCCACAGCCTTGATAAAACCCCCCTCCCTCTCTCTCTCTCTCTCTCTCTCTCTCTCTCTCAGGTGTTGTTGTGGGAAGGCATGGCAAGTCAACAGAATTATTCCACCTCAGCCTTCCTCTCCCACCATCATTACCACTGTTTTTTTTACCTGTCCGTCTCTCTCTCTCTCTCTCTCTCTCTCTCTCTCTCTCTCTCTCTCTCTCTCTCTCTCTCTCTCTCTCTCTCTCTCCTCGGATATTCCACCCGCATTCTTGGTCAGATATTCTTTACCTTTGCCCCTTAAAGCTGTATTTCAGTTGAGCACTTGCGAGTTTTGGTCCACAAGAAAGTTGAAAATATTGAAACTGATAATTTTTTGTTGTATCTGCATAAATCAGGTTTGAAATGGACAGATATCATATGAAAATAGCTTTGACATACTATTAAATACTTGGTGAACAATGTTAGGCTTCTATTTAGACGTTAACAGAGAAAATGATAAGCATTTTCTGAAATACTATGGAAGGATGGACGATCCTATCTTACAATACGTACTTTCCATAAATATTGGAAAATGGAAGTATAACAGTTTTCAGCAAGTACCTGATATGATGTCAAAGCTGTTTTCACACGATATTTTTCTGTCTTTAATGTGATTTGTGCTGATACTGTGAAAATGATTAATGTCGATTTTTTAATCTGCCTTGTAGTCAAAAACTCTCTTGTGTAACTCAGAGCCTTTCTCCTTTCATGAAACTACTATCCTGAGAGATGATGAATGATTTCAACGTTCATGTTCTTTTTTATTGGACGCCTTCACGTGGTGGCACCGATATAACTAGGTGATGGAGGTGCCCGGTTATACAAACGTCTCTAAGTTCCCTCCCTATCCCATGAAAAGAGGATGGTGGACCGTAGAAGAGTAGCTTTCTCCTTTAGTCAATTCGTTTCACATTCAGATGAGCCTGGGGTAATACTAGTACTACTCCTACTTTTCGATGGACTATAATAACTCTTTCTCCATCTTGAATGCTAAGTTGTAACAATAGGCTAGACCAATACTAGACTATGATACTTGTCACGAGGAAATGCTTCGGAGAGGACATAGAGTCACAGTATAGTCGATTTCTGCCATTGACCCATGTGCAATAAGCTGTAGACGGACGAAAATTTGGGTCAAGTTAAGGTGAAAGAACTATAAAATGTTGCTACCTCTGCAGGCAAAAATTGTACTTCATCTATCTATCTGTATATCTATCAACCTATCCATCTACTGTATGGCAAAATCACACACTCATTCCATCCACCTTTGCCTTTCCCCCTATGATTACCAACCTCTCTCCTCGCAGCCCTCTAGTGCCCTCTGACCTCTGGCCTCATCAATAATTCCCATGCCTGGCTCCCGCACAAGCCCGCCTGACCTTTCGCCTGGGCCTGGCATGACCTTTGACCAGCCGCGACCCCGAACCGGCAATGATACATGTCCCTCCCACTCTCCACCTCATCCAACATTCATCCTCGCTTCAACCAGCAACGATACAAGTCCACTCACTCCCCCGCTCATCCACATTTCACCCAAAAGAGGCGATATTTGTGAACTTTCTCACCCCCAAGTTGCCATATAAAATTGCTGGTTCGTATTTACATCTACTCCTGAGTAAAAGTTCGCCGACCCGTCTCTGCTTTCTGGGGTGGTGTTATGTGAAGCAGTTTATGTGATGGTGATGTGAAATGCAGCAAATGAGTATGTGAAGGAAGGATACTCTGTCGTTTGGGGAGGAATGAGGAATGTGGAGGTAAGAACACAATGTTGGCACAATGTTGGCTGAGGACTGTAGGGGAACTTTTGCGCATGACTGTATCAAACACTTCACATCCACTCTTGAGCCTGCGTAAAACTGTCCGTTTATAGATATTCATTTTCATATACGAGTGCTGAACACTTCACCTTTATGAAGTGCATATTGTCTGTTTATAAGTCCCCCCCCCCTTTTTTTTTTTTTAACTCATACAACTACAATACACTTCACAACCAAAGTGAAAATCACAATCAGTCAAAAGGGTTCTCATAAAAATTTTCACAAACGTTCATGAAGCTAATTTTTTTATGCAGGTACTAAAGGCTTCACAACCAGTCTAGAGTGAATAAATAAGTGAAAACTGCAATCAAAGCAAACGGTTATTGATAATAAATACAATAATGTTGTATACAGAGACTGGCTTACCTTTCTAACTGACTGAGATCGTGCATGGATACAGCCCAACTTCCTCACCTCCAGCCCCACCCTCCTCTTTTTCTTGCGTGTCTCCAATGTTGCGCTTACTTCAACATTTAATAATTACCAGACTAAAGAGAACATCAGTAGAATAGGTCTTTGCCTGGACTGCACTGCCTTACTACAGCACAATCCACCACCCCTGGGGGTTCGCGTAAGGAATTTTCATCGAAATGAGGTTTTATTTTTACCAGGGATGGACCTCTTCCTCACTCTCCAATTCCTTACAACCCGCTGTTTTTTGCCACTTGCCCCTTCTCCTTTCACTGCTTTCACTGGATTACATTCCCATTTTTTCTGCAAGGGAATGTTATCCATCTTGAACACATACGAGTCGAAAAAAACGAAAGGTAACGCACCGAGGAGGACCTTTTCCAAAATACAGAGATATTTGCGTTTAAACTGTGTCCCTTCTTGGTGTAATCCTTATATCTCGACTGGCCTCTATTAGCAGGGACCACCACCCAGGGAGAGAACAGACGGGAAAGGGGGCTGTGAGGGTTAGGAATGAGAGGGAAGGTGAGGAGTAGGGGTGAGGAAGTGTGAGAAGGGATAGAAATGAGCGGGAGGGTGAGGGGTAGGGGAGAGGATGCGTGAGAAGGGAGAGGAATGGGAGAGAAGGTGAGGGGTAGGGGTGAGGGTGTGTGAGAAAGGAAAGGCATGATAGGGAAGGTGAGGGGTAGGGGTGAAGATGTGTGAAAAGTGACAGTAATGACAGTAAGGGTGAGGGGTACGGGTGAAGATGTGTGAAAAGTGACAGTAATGGCAGTAAGGGTGAGGGGTAGGGGTGAAGATGTGTGAAAAGTGACAGTAATGACAGTAAGGGTGAGGGGTAGGGGTGAGGATACGTGAGAAGGGAGATGACTGAGAGGGAGGGTGAGGGGTAGGGGTGAGGATCTGTGAAAAGGTAGAGTTATAACAGTAAAGGTGAGGGGTTGGGGTGAGGATGTATGAGAAGGGAGAGAAAGGAGAGGGAGAGTGAGGGGTAGGGGTGAGGATCTGTGAAAAGGTAGAGTTATGACAGTAAGGGTGAGGGGTAGGGGTGAGGATGTATGAGAAGGGAGAGGAAGGAGAGGGAGGTTGAGGGGTAGGGGTAAGGATGGTTTAGAAGGGAAAGGAATGACCGGGAGGGTGAGGGGTAGAGGTGAAGATGTGGCTGAAGGAAGAGGAACTACAGAGAATGTGAGGGGTAGGGGTGAGGTGTGAGAAGGGAGAGGAATGTGAGGAAAGGTGAGGGGTAGGGGTGAGGATGTATAAAGCGATGGGGATTTGCGGGGTGGGAGAGAAAGAAGGTTGAGGAAGGGTGATGGCCGGAGGAGGGGTAACGAGGGTGCTGAGGGAGTTGTCTCTGGTAACGGTGGAGGGATAAAGGATAGGAGTAGGGATGTGTGAGGTGATGGGAATTTGTGAGGAGGGGGTGAGGGAGCCCTGGGTGGTGGGGAGGATATCACAACAGAAGATGATTGCGTTTTAGAGGCCAGTGACACATTATGATCAGGTGGTGATGACGTGGGTATTGGCGACGAAGTTCCAACCGAGGGTGGAGGCGTTTTAGAGGGCTGCGATGGGCTCTGAGGTTCCAATAATTCGACGAAGCTGCACGCATTATGGGTGGCTTGCGGATGATCCAGATTCATTACGCACTTTTTGATGGTTTTTTTCCCTTTCTTTAGTTTCATTTAAATTTCATGTGTACGCATGTAGAATACCGCAGGTTCAGCAAAGGAGTAGGTAAGGAAAGGTTGCCCGCCAACCGACTCGGCACTCCATGTTTCTTCCTGCGAGCCTTCCAGTCGCAGTATGTAGGTAGTCTTGAATAGTTTTCTCCAGAATAATCTCCGGTGTGAAGTTTTTTCCTTGATTTTTAGGTGAGTCGGGAGCACCCACTTGTCTCCGATAAGGAAAAAGACGCGCTTTATAACAATGAGAGGCATTTTTGCACTACTCTGGTAAAGTATTAGAGAGTACTCTTCTTACTCCGAACACCTGTCACAAAGTAACCACAAGCTGTTGAGGCGAAGGTATATATAACTTATCAAAATATCCACATCAGGGACCTTTGCTACTGTGTAAATAACCGAGACTGGGTTATAAAATTTTCGCATCTGGGACATTTCCTAATTTCATACACTCGATAGAAAACAATACCTATCCAGATATTGATTAATTTTTTTTTTTTTCTTTTTGTTCAAAGTATGTTCAATAATTTATAATAAAAATACAAAATATCCATGAAGTCGAGATGGTCCACGAAGCTTTTCAAACTGAATAGGTACAGTATCTGACGCCACTGAAGTGTTGTATTATATCAGTTATTAGGTAACAAAGTCTGTATAAAAAAAATGGAATAGAAAACTTATGTCCTTACTGTGGTCTGTGAGGGCTATAAAAAACCAGAAAAATTATACAGTAAAGATCCCCTCATTTTGCTAGTAGTAAAGATCTCATTCTGTTAGTAGTAAAGATCTCATTCTGTTAGTAGTAAAGATCCCCTCATTCTGTTAGTAGTAAAGATCTCAATCTGTTAGTAGTAAAGATCCCCTCATTCTGTTAGTAGTAAAGATCTCATTCTGTTAGTAGTAAAAATACGCTCACTCTGCTAGTAGTAAAGATCCCTTCATTCTGTTAGTAGTAAAGATCCCCTCATTCTGTTAGTAGTAAAGATCCCCTCATTCCGTTAGTAGTAAAGATCCCCTCATTCTGTTAGTAGTAAAGACACCCTCATTCCGTTTGTAGTAAAGACACCCTCATTCCGTTAGTAGTAAAGATACCCTCATTCCGTTAGTAGTAAAGATACCCTCATTCTGTTAGTAGTAAAGACACCCTCATTCCGTTAGTAGTAAAGATACCCTCATTCCGTTAGTAGTAAAGATACCCTCATTCCGTTAGTAGTAAAGACACCCTCATTCCGTTAGTAGTAAAGATACCCTCATTCCGTTAGTAGTAAAGATACCCTCATTCTGTTAGTAGTAAAGACACCCTCATTCTGTTAGTAGTAAATATTCCCTCATTCTGTTAGTAGTAAAGATACCCTCATTCTGTTAGTAGTAAAGATACCCTCATTCTGTTAGTAGTAAACGGAGGATTTGCGATGGAAAAGTCATAATGGAGTTCCTTTCTTATTCTTAATCTGTCAGTATGTACTAAAAATTACGCATTTGCAACAGAAAAGCCACAGAGAAGATCCCCTCTCATTCCGCCTGTACTGATTAAGGGATTTGTCTCAGAAAAGTCATACAGATTCCCTCTTTTTACATTAGTTCTAAATCAGATACGTTTATGTGAAACTACAGAACGTGATGAACGTTTTTGGCGTATCCGATGCAGTCAGGATTCCGGGGGCTTGAATGATGAGTGAATGGAAGCGTGGCCCATTGGATTGGACAAATTTGGGCTGTCTGGACATTGTTACCCCTCAACCTGCTCTAGGGTGGGAAAGGAGGTCTGGATGATGATGATGATGACTAATAAGATGATGATGACTTCCATAAAAGTCGTGGAAATCGTCATTCATTGTGAACCGTGATGGAGTACTACAGGGCGCCCAGTGACGCCATGCAGCGAACAACAGTCGCTTCCTCCTTTACGCTGACGAATCAGACAAGAGTTGATACATTGGAGCATTGCTGAAAACAAAGAGGAAACAGATTTAGCAAGAAGCGTTCATTTACCACTCTAGAAATAATACGAAAAGTATATCAGGCTGCCTGGAAGAAGAAATGATGTGGTAAGATGCTTCTGCTGCTTAAAGTAAAGCTTATGTTTATCTTAATTTGATTATTTAAGACTTAAATAATCAAATTAAGATAAAAAACTTAAATTTTAAGTGAATCACTTGACAATTCTGCTAAAAAGTATCCCTACCCACTCTTTTCCAAATTGCCGGATTCGGCCACATTGTGTAGAGTTTACAATGCTCATCACGAATTATGGTGCCTGGGAAAGTGTTATCAAATTACCTTCATTTTCTGCTCTATGTGTAAGCTTCAATTTAACGTCAGTTATAGCGTCTAGCTTTAATGAGTTTAGCTTTTCTATATTTCTATGAAGTTCTGGTTATTTTTCCAGTGACTGTGAGCCCGTCTATACCGATGTTCTGATAGTGGGTCATAGCAGCCTGAATGTTAATAGTCTCATGGTTAACACTCTCAGGCGACACGGAGGTGATTTGTTTGTGGCCACCCCTAAAGGGATAAATGGGTCAGGATGTAGATGGACAGATAAATCAGAGGAAATTTTGTTTGGGGTAAGATAATATTAATCCAGGTTGAGATGCAACAGGTTTCAAGACAATAAATAGAACTGGAAAACATACGGATAAATTTTAGGTTCGTGTGCTAGGTGGCGTCGGAGACTTTCGCAACGCCCTGTATCTCAGCGATTTATTTTGCTTATTACATCTTTATTTCCATTTGTATGTTGCTGATTCAAATATGCAGGGACTAAAAATATGTAAATGACAAAGCAGAATAGCAGTGGTAGTAATAGCAGCAGCAATAGTAGAACTAGTAGTAGTAGTAGTAGTAGTAGCAACCCAAGGGACTGCGGTCTTAAATTTCCCCATTTATAAGGTCCACCATCATCTTTTGGGGGATAGGGAAATAAGTGAGAGGTGTTTGTATAACCTGGCAGTTGAGTCGCGTAGCTACACCGGTGCCACAGCATGAAGGCGTCCCTCTCCAGCACCGCAAATGAGTAAGGGGGAAGGTAATGGGGTGGAAGAGACGCAACTTGCAGGATAATTCGACAATAAAGAAGATTAATTGGTTTTATATGACCACATGGACTTGGACATCCCAGAAGCAGAGAATTAAGTGATCACAACTGGGGCTGCAATAAAGTTCAAAATATCGACATGGACTATTTCCGTGGTAGTAACTTAAATCGCGTTTGAAATAGATAAATATTGTGAGAAAAATTGCTTTGGCAAAATATCGAGAGAGAGAGAGAGAGAGAGAGAGAGAGAGAGAGAGAGAGAGAAATGGAACTTTTACTATTTTTTTTAAGTGTGTGGTATTGACAGCAAGGCCAAAGGAAGAGAATGTTTGTTTGTTTTGTTACCTCGCCCTGGTCAGAGTCCGGTGAGGTAATGTTTTTGGTTTAGTCTATTTGTTTCAATGTTTGTTTCTATGTTAGCAACATTATGGAATAACAGCGGAATGAAATTACACGAAACTTCCAGGGTATGTGGCCACTGGTCTTAAAAGGAAGTGATTAAATTTTGGAGGTAATCGAGTGAACGTGAAGGGTCATAATCAAGGTCACGGATTTTCAGAGGGCTAAAACTTGAAACCGGTTGAAGATATAGTTACTGTTATCAGCATACAGAAATTCCCATATGGGCTTTCATTTGGCACCAAGACCTTTGACCTCGAGTGACCTTGAAAGGTCAAACTCAAGGTCACTGATATTCGAGGGGCTATAACTCGAAAGTGGTTGCAGATTGATATTAACTATTATCAACGCACTGAAATTCTCATATGGACTTTCATTTGGCACCAAGACCTTTGACCTTGCGTGACCTTGAAAGGTCAAATGCAAGATCACGGATTTTCAGATGGCTATAACTTGAAAACGTTTGTGCCATTACCTTAGACTTTAATTGTGTACTGACACTAAATGGCAGTACCGATTCAGTATTTAACAGCATTAAAGCCGTAGGGTTATGTTTGCCTGGTTCCACTTGCTTACTGTTTCATTGGCTTCAGCTCAGATAACACACACACACACACACACACACACACACACACACATACACACACAGCAATTTCCACATCTCAGTCTACGAATTCATGAAAATCTGGTGTTGCTTTTGTCTCAGCAAAACCCACTTCCCAATCCACCAACTCATGAAAAATCCCAGCATTTTTCACTTCCCAGTCCGCCAGTATCTGACCCTATCATCCCAACATTTTCCCCTTCTGCACCTCCAGAATTTCACATGCAGCCCCTGTCACCCACGCCACCAACCTAACCTACTTCCACTGACACACACACACACACACACACACACACACACACACACACACACACACACACACACACACACACACACACACACACACGCACACACACACACACACACACACACAGAAATCAGCAGCAAAACCAAACACGTCCCGACCTTACCCTCCGGAATGTCAGGTCTAATTATGTAGGTGGGTCGCCTCGCCCTCTCCACCACCACCGCCATGATGGAGATGCAAATCCATGGGCATCTGTGGGAGGGGGGAGGGGAGGAATTGGAGCTCTCTCCCTCAACAAGTCAAAGTTCACCCCGTCAAGGTCTATATGTGGAAGGATTAATGGATTCTCAAGGTACTGCTGTTCGTGGAGGAGAAATCTCGAATCCTTCTGACGATATTTCACACGACCTTAGTTTCTGGAAAGTGAATGTCATAATCAATCTGTTTTTATCTGACGGAACTGGGCCACTCCCATAACTCGAGTATTAAGTTTCTGACAAGTGAATACTATAATCGATTCGAATACTAAGTCGTGGTTGCATGAAATTCGACAGGCCCTAGCTACGAGGCTAGAATGAGTCTTCTTGGTTAGTAGTCAAATTTACCCACCAATCTATCCTGACCATCGACTGAGCTGAAAGGGGTTAGAGATCTTCGTCAGGTTAGTGCTACGGTGTCCATTTGGATATTACTTTAAGAATTTCGACCCCCAATGGCATTACTGCAGTCACATTCTATAAACATAAGTTTCTCATACTTTATTCTGCACATAAAGTTTACTTGTCACATGACAGGTAAAGAGATCGACAAGGTAATTATTCATTTATGGTATACGTATTAGCTTTTGACGTTAGAATAAAATATGATACGAAAATAGACTCACAAATTTGATCTACATATAATAACTCAGCTGTCGGGGTGGAGAGAATGGCGCCCACTGCGGCAATTTGGTATAATACAAACCCACTTTTCTGGCTATTTCGGTAAAGTGGATAACTCAGCTGACCTCGATATTGTAAACATGGGAGTGGGTTGTGGTTGGACAGGGCCGAGTGTGGGAGCGCAGGGGAGGATGTCAGCATCAATATGGGAGATGAACGCCAGTGCTATTCCTTTTGTTCCCTGATTCTGTTACAGCAACGAACTTGAATTTCAGTGACGGAAAATTACACGTTTAGCCTGATGGTGTTGAATCGATAAAATGCGTCCACGAATCTCATCTGTACAGGTTCGGATTAAAGGTATTAAAGCGATAAAACTACCTTCACAAATCTCATCTGGGTGTGACTGAAACTAAGAGATATTTCAACGAGATCGCGGATTACATTTTCAGACAGGGAGATCTCACATCAAACTGGGACATATTTCAAAATGCTGCAAGTCAGTCCATACAATTACTGCTTTATATTATGGAACCTTGGAAATCAAAGTTGTAAGTAGCAACGCAACATTTATTGGAAATGTTTCAGTGATTAACAATAAACTTAACAGCTAACAGAAACGCCAAATAACGTGACAAAAAGCAAGGTTATAGGCCACTGTGGTTCTCTCTCTCTCTCTCTCTCTCTCTCTCTCTCTCTCTCTCTCTCAGCTCCGAAAATGAATATACAGACCCATCACTTTAAGACGATTTTGGAGGAGGTGGTGGACAGGAAGACAGCGGACAGCGACTCTCTCTCTCTCTGTCAATTTTCATGAGTGCCACGAAAATCACCGTAATCAAGAGACCAGGCCAGCTGCTGACGGTGGTGGTCGACCCTTTTATTTCGGCCAAACCCAATCAGCTGGAAATATCACTGATCTGGACGGTGAGGGGTCGAGCAGGTCACGGCGCTTTTTGTCCTGAAATATATAGAGTGGTCCATATATAACGCTGCACCTCTACTCCGCAGGGGGATTTTTCGTGTGTTGTAGGGACGGCTTAGGTTTATTAGTATCTACTTTGCAACATTCTTTCATAGCCTACGCCCACTTCCACAACCACGCCCTACACCCACTGCCACAATCACGACCTACACCCACTGTCACAATCACGACCTACACCTACTGTCACAATCACGACCTACACCCACTGTCACAATCACGCCCACACCCGCCGACTGAGACGTCCCCGTAACACACAAGATACTGCCACGTGAGCTTCTTGTGGAGCTGCACAGAATTTCCCCAAACGCGCCAAAATTGAAACAGATATAACGGAGGATAGAAAAATGTACTTTAGACATATGAAACTGTAGGAGTTCCTTAATTCTTCTTTTTATTATAATTATTGTTATTATCATCATTACTGCTGCTGTTGTTGTTGTTTTCTCTTTTCTGACGATGATCCTTCGGCGACCTCCAAAAGCAATAAAAAAGAAAGTGAAAGAAAGAAAAGGAAAAGATAATCTATTACCTAACCTTCATTTTTTTTTCCAGTTTATCGGTAATGACTGGTTCGACGTAGCTGCGCGAATGGGCTCAGTGTGTGAGATAGGATAAGGTGTTACGAAATCTCCAGCATCAATTAGAGTATGATCCCAATTTAGCCAGCAACTCGCACCTTTATTTGTCTATGTACAAAAACGTGAGAAATTTCTTGAGATCATTTCTGGGCTAATTTTTGAATACTAAATGCCAAATAAACATGGGTCCGAATCTCAGCCGTTAAGGAGCTACAGACTCTATTGATCCTAGCGAAGAACATGGTCTTTCTAATTCATCTTGAAGGTAATCTCCCTCTGTTTCCCTCCAACCCTGTCTCCCACTCACCCTTTCCTCCTCTCACTTTGCCTCCCTCTCCACTCCCTCTTGCTTCCTCTGGCCCTTCTTCCTTCTCCCTCTTTCTTCCTCTCGCCTTGCCTTCTCTTTTCCCCCGACTTTCGTTATATTTGTTATCCTCTCTGATATTTCTCATTGCATTTCGGCTGATATTCCTCTCTCTCTCTCTCTCTCTCTCTCTCTCTCTCTCTCTCTCTCTCTCTCCACAGTACACCACCATCACAATACATTTTCAACACAGCAAATTTCCAGCCCCCCACCACACACACACACACACACACACACACACACACACACACACACACACACACACACACACACACACACACACACACACACATGCATACACCGATCCCAGAGACTCTAATGCAACACTGTCAGATCAAACGGAGTGTATTCATAGCCTCTGTTTCTTGAGTGTGTGTGTGTGTGTGTGTGTGTGTGTGTGTGTGTGTGTGAACGTATAGACAGATGTCCGGTATTTGGATATTGACAACGAATAGTTATATGCATGTCTATGGAAGTAGTCTCTCTCTCTCCCCCCCTCTGTCTGTCTGTCTGCCTGTCTGTCTGTCACCCTTTACAGTAGCCTTACATATGTTACCTTAATTCCTTTCGCTCCACGCTCTTGCCTCTCTCATTAATCAGGAAGGGAGGTGGGGTGGGACCAAGTGCAATGTCATGGGATTATTCCTGCCGTCCTTAATCTTACCTCCACGCCCTTACTCATATATTGCAGAGAAACTTACAATTATGCTTGAAAATACCGACAAGAACAAAATTTGGCCTACACGCTACATACGGTACATCACCCTCGTCATCATCATCATCATCATCATCATCATATTATTATTATTATTATTATTATTATTATTATTATTATTATGCAGAGAAGCCTGTATATACACCTGAAACTAACAAGAGCGAGGTTTGACCCCTACGGTACGTACGGTATACTTCATCGTCATCATCATCATCATCATCATCATCATCATCATAAGGTTACATCTTCTCGTCGCACAAGAGGGCTCCGTGTCGGCTCTTACTGCACAGGCAAGCAATGTCTCTGGAATCTACACTGCATGTTTCATACTCGTATCAATGCTTATCAGTAATTGGCAAGATAAAGGAGACTGAGTAGGTTAAGGGATAACAGTGCTATTTAAATCGCCGAGAAAAGGGTGTTGCGAAATCTTCATATATGTCCAGTGTGATAAAGTATTCATCCCCTCGAAGCAATATAGTATCTCTTACGAAAAATGAAATAATTCGGCTGTACCAAAAATATTCTGTAAAATTCTTTCCTGATCTTAATAAAACTGATTAGCAATGACAAGAAAAAATATACAAAGTGGTGATGGCAAATTGTGTGCTGGTAACAGTGTCAACATTTCATTCCCAGATGTCAGAGCAGATTAACTACTTGAGTATAACCGAAGAGGTGTATATCTATCCCTCTGTCTATCTGTGGAGAGAGAGAGAGAGAGAGAGAGAGAGAGTCACTGGGGTTTGCACGGCCTCCCCTTGTGGAAATAACTGTTGGTTAACTTTTGTGTGAGAAAGCGATATGGCCAAACTTTGATATACAGACAGGAAAAAAAAAAAAAAAAAAAAGGAGAACCATCTACCGTAAAAAATAATATGTAACATTTTGATAGGGCAAATATTGAGGGGGAAAAATACGATAGCAATAAAATGACGTGGGAAAAGGACAAAAGCAAACTCGGTGATAAAAAAAAAAAATAGGAGGCAAAGACGAGGGAAAAAGATGTGGGTGTATTTTTTGGCGGGGTGGATAACGAACGCACAGGGGCAGCGAGGTGATGGCGGAGGTAAACACAGGCAGCGGGAAGAAACGGCACGGGGGAGGGAGATGGCACTGATTTAACTCCCTTCTCTGTGTCATTGCGATTTTTTCCTTCCTTTCCCTATTTTTATTTTTATTTATTTATACGTTTTTTTTACCTGTGTGTGGGATATCGCTCTCCGTTCCTGTGCGCTACCGTCCTAAAATTGACGAATCCGGGAATATGGTACAATGCCTTCAGTCCGATGATGTCATTTCCATAAAATTCTCTTGCCGGTATTCTCGTCGGTTAAGGAAGCTGCCTAACACCTTTTGCTAAGTGATTTTTTTTGCTTGTTACACCTTGCTGTTCTCTTCAATCTTCTGTTTCGATAACTTACAACAGTTTATTAGTCTGACATTTCCAAAAACTGATCACTAAGGAAGAGGTGTTAGTTAGCCTCCTTACCCGAGGAGAATACGAGCCGTGGTAGGTATATCCAGACGATTTTATTCAGCTTCTAAGTGATATTTCGCAGTGGAGGGGTTGTGGGCTTCATTGACTTCCTTATAGATAGGTGATTTTTTTTTGCGTTGAACAAAAAAATCGTCTGATGGAGTAAGGGGTGAAAGCAGTAAAAACCACCACTTGAGATACACAGAACCCCTTCCACCCAATAGCTCATTTTTGCTATTTGGAGGCGATTTTGTTCAGCTGACGGAGAGAAATTAGGCAGCGAAGGGGTTAATGGAGACCGCTTCTGCAACCTTCACTACATATGGCCTTATCAAAGCTTAAAAAAATCATCTGGAGGTAGCAAGATTTAAACACAGGGTTGTCTGTACATAAAACTTCTCTTCCACTCTGGCGAGTACTCGTTCTAGTGTGTTTTCGAGACGGCTCATTTAGTGTTATCAGTGTCTACCCTGAATCACTTTTTCATTTCTTACTCCCACTGCCACACCCATGCCCACACCAGCAGACTTAGCTCTCCCCGCAACACACAAGATACCCCCATATGAGCTTCTTGCAGAGTGCAATTTACGGACGACCCCTTGTAAGAGTATGTACGTCATCGGATCGAACGGATTTTTTTTTTTTTTTTTATGCGAGGAAGAAGGAACCAAAGGCTATGAGCCCGCAGTAACAGTTCCCTCCAAGAGAATAACAAAATACAATATAGAGCCAAATTCAAGATCCGATCATTTTGAGATGCCTGGACACACTGCGTTTGAAAGACTGGAGATCATAGGCAGCAGGAAATACAGACAGAGAGAGACAGTTCCAGAGCTGACCTGTTGCATAAATGAAAGACTGGGAGTAACGGTTAACTCTTGCATTAGAAAGTTGGACAGAAAAAGGATGAGAGTTTGCTGCCAGACGGGTGCTACGCGCCCGTCGTAGAGGTGGAGGAATGCAAGCAGACAGTTCAGAGGAGCAGTGACCATTAAAGTAGCGATAGAAAAGAGATAAAGATGCAACAGTGCGGCGAAGAGACAGAGGTTGAAGGGAGTCGGTAAGAGGAGGAGAGTTAATGAGACGAAAAGCCTTTAAGGATTAAGGACAGACTGACCAAGGATCCATTTTCTTTATAATCATTAAACTCTTTTCACTTTAACTTGACCTGGATTTTTGTCATTATGTAGATTATACCTATCTCAGTGAGACAAAAAGTACTCCAGCTCCACAACCTTTCCATGGCACCTCTTCGTGACTAGCGCCGCACTCTAGCGTTAATCTCTTATCACAGCTCAGCACTAAAAATGGAGAGATGCCAATTTTTGGACAAATTGGAGTAAAAAGAGTATAGTAAAATGGTTCCGTCAGTGCTGCAATGTGGGAAAAAAAAAAAACGGAATATAATGTGAAACCAATACATCTAAATATTCCATACATATATATTATGATTTTTGATGCGTATAACAATGACTATGGTAATATTAGTAACAAAATAAATGATATAGGATTCACAAAAATTACTATATGCTGCTATCTGTGTATAATGCATTTCTATAATTAATTGCCCAGTGATTCCACGCCAGTTGATTGCAATGATTTTGACTCCAGGCTTCCCAAATTTCTACAGCACTATGAACATAATTTCAATAAACACAGTACTTTTAAACATTTATAGAATTCTGAAGATCTTTTCCAAACAAGCATCTTAGCACTAGATTATTCTTTACGAAGGAATGATGAGCACAGTGCACAGTATTATCATAATTTGACATGAACATCTTTGTTAGAATTATGCCATTGTGATTAGTCTGTGAAATATTAACTTGAAATAATTTTGTCTGTCTGTCTATGTATCTCTCTATCTATCTATCTATCTATCTATTTTTCTGTCTTTCTATCTGTCTATATATTCATTTACAGTGAGAGCTAAAAAAAATCTGAAAGAGATGCAGGGGGCCTACCTTAGCTACACCAACACCTATTACTAGACTCTTTTCATTTTAAATTGGTTCAGAGCTGCTATCTCTCTTTTGTTCTGTGCTGTAACGAAAGACTGCCAATAGAATATACTGTTAGTCACAAAGAAGTGCTATGGGAATGATGTGGATCCGTAGCATTGCCTTTTTCTGCCATTGAGGTACATGAAATAAGCCGCAAAAGGACGGAAAAGTGGGCCAACTAAGACTGAAAGAAGTGAAGCAACATACCCCATAGACACTGCCTAAACGAAACTATCTCTTTAATGCAAAATTGGTTGGCTCTTGCAATTATCACTTACTAATTATTGGTTATCAGAGAATGGGCATTACATGGACATCATTTTCGGCTTTATTGCAAACGGTAATGTCCACTGTTGTTATTACTGGATGTCTGGTTGTAACATTCTTATTCATTGCAGCCAAGTTCAGTGATGCTGGATTCAATTATTATCTAAAATTCATTCATTCTGACTATATTCTGTTCACTTTAACTACGTGTATTGTCTTGTTTTGCCATTGCGCTACGGAAAATAAACTGGAAAAGAACAACAATAACAAAAACAACAGTAATAATAACAACAACAAGAACAACAACAACAGCAACAAAAATAATAATAATAATAATAATAATAATAATAATAATAATACAATACATTTTCCTTTGCTTGCACTGTTGTCACCGGGTCCAATGAAATTCAAAGGTGTGTGTGTGTGTGTGTGTGTGTGTGTGTGTGTGTGTGTGTGTGTGTGTTAATCTACCTTAAGATATATTTTCAGTGTTAGGATACAAAGTCAAACAGATATCTCATCCCCACCCTCGCCATCTCTACATCCCCCTCATCTAAAGAATGTAGTAGAATTTCTGGCAGAGGTTAAGGTATTGCCATAGGTCAGATCTCGAACCAATGGGAAGAGGCCGCGCTGATGCTTACTTTATATAGGGCAAAGGTCAAGATCGCAGTTTAAAGCTGCCTGGAAGCAACACAATACACCCTTTCTCGAAACTCAGGGTTCAGACTACGAAATTGTATTGTGTATTCTTTACTTTAGAGAGATGTCATGCTCAGATTGTTTCAAAATAAATGTTATCCCTTTTATGATTATGGTTTGAAGCTGCTTGAATGTTTTTTAATACATTTGTCTTGGTATCGAAGGTTCGAACTACGATATTGTATTATGTATTTTTAACTTCAGATTTCAAGCACACGTTGCTTGAAAAGAGTTAATGTTTGCACGAGCTTGGTTTAAAGCTGCCTAAATGCAACACAATGCAATGTTTTCTTGATATTAAGGGTTCACATCACGTCATCGTAATACAATATTCTAACTCTCGACAGAACTCATGCGCAGGGTACTTTCAAAAAAATAAAAAGAATGTTAACACTGATATGGGACTATGGGAATATATATATATATATATATATATATATATATATATATATATATATATATATATATATATATATATATATATATATTATGGGAAACACCTGACATAACACTAGATCATGATAATAAGTGTGTGTTCATAACTTCAAGTTGTCGAGCAGTCTCTACTTGGTTGCCGGCATTATCAGTACATTTTTGGACCATTTAATGTACAGTAAACTGCAAAGAGAAGTAATATATTGAAATAGTTGCCATGCAATTTTTCTAAGTCCCTTGTATTTTTAGCGTGCTGACATGCGAGTATATGACAACTACAAGAATTTCTTTTATTTATCTATAATTTTATGTACATGAGGCACAGGGTTGCTGGAAATGTTCAGAGTCAATTATAATAATGCACTTTAAAGCATTACTTTTTTTTTTTATAACTTATGAAAAGAATACTCCATATTTCTTCCTAAATTTACACAGCTACCTTTTCCATTCTTGGTGCTTGATTTATCATGAAATAAGGCCACTAAAACAACAACATAAAGGAAGTTTTTATGCGACTGCCTTTCAAAATCACAGGTTCCTTCGTCTGTGCCAGTATTATTATAAGTGATAGTATTAATATTAGTATTAGCATTAGTAACAGCGCCAGTAGCAGCAGCAACAGTAGCAGCAACAACGACAGTAGTAGTAGTAGTAATAGTAGCATTAGTAGTAGTAGTAGTAGTAGTAGGAGTAGGAGTAACAGTAGTAGTAATAGTAGTAGTAGTAGTAACTGTAGTTCCACGTTCATCCGAAATGTGAACCCAGTGGACTACAGGCTTAAACTAACCTTATGCAGTCCACCATCCTCCTTCTTGGGGATGGGGAGGGAGTTGAGGGATGTACTCGCATTTGTACAACCATTATAGAAGGGAAGCCAACCGCTCATATCCGTGCCACCACGAGAAGGCATCCCTCCTCATCACCAGGCAGGGGATGAAAGGGTTAAGCGTGGGAGGATGATCTATTTTCCTGCTTGACAACCTGCATCATACTGCCATCTCCTCTGGTCTCTCTCAGCGTAGGAAAGACCACAGTGTTATTTTCCATTCACCTCCGTATTTTTACACACGCCGGCGGAGGACGGGGGTGTATTGTGTTGGTGGAATGCTGTGTGTGTGTGTGTGTGTGTGTGTGCGTGTGTGTGTGTGTGTGTGTGTGTGTGTGTGATATAATCAACGGTAATTCATTATGAACGGTGGGTGTGATATATATATATATATATATATATATATATATATATATATATATATATATATATATATATATATATATATATATATAATCAGAATGAGATTGATCATATTTCTTTAACTTTACCTTAATGGAGATCTTTGTCCATTTGTATCCCCATATCCCGTAGTTCGTTGGGAAAATGCTATTACCGCTCTATATCCCTCCCAGAGCACTTCTTCGTGGGTTAGACAATGTTCTTGTACTAATATCTTGTTACATATTATTATTCAAGCTCGAGAGAAGTCATTTTAGAAAGAGAATGGATGTGAATGAGGTGAAAGGGGAGAAGGGGAGAGGGAGACCGAGGATGAGGTGGAGGTAGGGGGTGGAGAGGTATGTGAATGAGGGTGGTGTGAACTGGAGGGAGGGCAGCCTAACAGGAGAGAAATGGCGACATGGAGGCGAAATATTTGTAGCCACCCCTTTCCGGATTAAGGCGTCTGGCTACAGAAAGACAGACAGACACACGGACGGAGAGACAGACAAATATAGATAGATAGATAGATAGACAGATAAATATACAGATAAACAGACACACAAATAGATTGATAGATAGATAGATTACTTTTCGAAAAGAACGGATCTTGAATTTGGCTTTCTGTTGAACTGTTTTTTTTTTTTCTTGGAAGGAAAGGTCTGCGGGCTCCTTACCTTTGGTTCCTTCTTTCTTGCATAAAAAAAAAAACTCATTGAATCAGGTAACATCTTTTATTAGCTGATTCCTGCCACCTCCACACGAATTTATTAGGGTAGGGAAGAATTATTGCACTGAAAAGATAAATATGGGAGACTCTGATCTCTCCGGCTAAAAAAGTTTCTTCTATAAACTGAATAAAATAGTCTGATGGTAGCTGCCCCTTGATGCCACCCTCCGAAGGCGTCCCTCACCAGCACCAGTGAAATAGTTTCAGTGGGGAAATATTCTGCCGGTGGCTGTCCAGGGAGGCAAAGGGAGAGAGCTTTTGGCTGAGAGATGGCCAGTCACATTCCCAGATACTGACTATATCTCCACGCCACACAGCCTCATCTATCCTGTTTGTATCCGGACACAGAGTCTGCTTTCTGCGTTTATATATATTGAAAAAGTTAAATGTCTTGCGATGTTGCCCTTCGATATTTTTAACACCCTGAATGATAATACGTATTCTTTTGGCAGATTCTTGCCACCTCCACACAAATAAATGTTTAATAAATGTCAAATAAATGAGAGGTATGGATAAAATCAGGGTAAATACGGAAAATGTTGAATTACGTCTACAAATCGAAATTCCCGCCGTCAAAGCGAAAAATTGTGACCAGTTTCAACCCTCGGGACTCGAAGTATTTACAGTGCAGACAGGGGAGAGGGGACGGTGTGTGTGTGTGTGTGTGTGTGTGTGTGTGTGTGTGTGTGTGTGTGTGTGTGTGTGTGTGTGTGTGTGTGTGGCCTATGTAGGTAAGCAAGTATGTGTGTATGTGTTTGGGTTGCTTGTGTGTGGGTGCATGTTT
The DNA here is from genome assembly GCF_032717465.1 of Coenobita brevimanus. Classification (NCBI taxonomy): domain Eukaryota; kingdom Metazoa; phylum Arthropoda; class Malacostraca; order Decapoda; family Coenobitidae; genus Coenobita; species Coenobita brevimanus. Next base: position 1,499,419 of record NC_136979.1, read on the forward strand.
GTATGGTAGCTGTGTATGTGATTGTCTATCTGTGTGTGTGTGTGTGTGTGTGTGTGTGTGTGTGTGTGTGTGTGTGTGTGTGTGTGTGTGTGTGTGATCCAGGTAATGCGAGGTACTGCAATTTTCCGAAATGTTTCAAACTTTTTTTCACACGGAGGGAACTATGACAAATAGCGACACATATCCTCAGTTTAAAGAGTTGGTAAATAGTTCAATGCTCGCCGGGACTGTAGCAAATCCTTTCACTTCGAGTACTCCATTTCCTTTCCACACCTACTATATTTTCTCCGTATCTTTCTTCTTTCTTTCAAACATTTTTTCAGCTAGGCGCCATTTTTTTTTTTTATTCATAATTTCGCTTCAAAATTGGCACAGCGGTTCCTTGGGCCAGTACCCTTGGACATCTTATTCATTTTCCTTATTTCTGTCTATTTTATTTTTTATTTTCGTTTTTGAAAGGGATCTATCGGGCAAACACGAGTGAAGCGGCTAATGAAGGCTGTCTCCAACCTCTCCAGAGAGAGAGAGAGAGAGAGAGAGACAGAGACAGACAGACAGACAGACAGACAGACAGACAGACAGAGACAGAGACAGAGAGACAGAGAAAAAAAACATGTCATTGGATGTGTAGCTATGAATTTAATAGTCCATATGTGACACATTTCAGTCCCTAACCTTCGCGGAGGGAGAGTGATAATCAGAATTAATCCTTCCCCATAATGGCTATGTACGAATGGAGGAGGAGTATGTCTCTCTCTCTCTCTCTCTCTCTCTCTCTCACGCCTAAGGAAACCTCGATAATGGCACAGAGAAAATGGAAACGTCGATTCGAGTGTCGGTGAAAAATTGTCTTGGGGAGAATGACCATCTTTCAGTGGGCCGAGCCGACATGTGCACTCCCATCTTAGGCCTTGTTTGGGGTCTCTCTGGGGAGGGGAGGGGGTGTACTGGCTCCTGGGTGGTGTTAAGATGGTGCTAGGGATGTGCTGCGATGTGCTAAGGTGGTGCTAAGGATGTGTAAAGAACGCTGAGTTGACAGGAGCATTCTCATCCCAGGCCTTGTGTAAAGTCTTTCTTGTGAGGCTGTTGACCCTTGCGTGGTGCTAAGATTGTGCTAGAGTAGTGCTAAGGATGTGTCAATAAGGTGTTAAGGATGTGCTGATGTGGTGCTAAGAACGTGCTAAGGGCGTTAAGCCAACGCAAGCACCCCAAGCATACTTCCACCTTTCTCTCATTGTCTGTCTGTCTGTCTCTAACTGCCAGATGCTGCATCACACACACACACACACACACACACACACACACACACACACACACACACACACACACACACACGCGCGCTCTCTCTCTCTCTCTCTCTCTCTCTCTCTCTCTCTATTACAGTGATCATCTCTCCCCTCTCGTCTCCCTTCATCAGATTTCCCTAATTTTTTCCCCTCTTCGACAGCCCTTCAATCCTTTCGCCCCGCTGCCCTTCTCCCCTCACCTCGCAGTCTGTGTAGTTCGCGTTTAATGCTACGTTGTTATTGTGCGGTCAGACACAGCGGTTAAGGAGCTACTGAAGGACGAATGTAAATAGGGTTGTTATGTGAGAGGCTGACTAGAAGAGTGAGGTGGAAGGGGAGACCGAGGTTAAGATGTCAGGGATGGAGTGGAGAGTTATATGCTTTTTATCTGAGAGACTGACTAGAAGAGTGTATGTGAGTGAGCCGAAGGGAGAGAGTAGAAGACCAAGGATGAGATGGAAGGACGGAGAGATTATGAGATAGATGAGAGAGGTTGGGTGTTAGTTGGGGGGTGGACAACCAAATTTTAGAGAACAGGGCAACGTGGAGGCAGTTTGTTGGCCACCCCTTACGGAATTAAGGCGTCTGGCTATAGATGCGTAGATAGATAGGTATGATTTGTCACCTCACTGGGGGCCTTACTGTTCGTGAGTTGCCAAACAAAACATTCGTGCTGGAGCGAGACGCGTTCATGTGGTAGCATTGATGTAACGAAGTGGTTTCATTGCCCGTTCATACAAACGTTTCTCAATTCCCTCCCTATCCCCCGAAAGGAGGATAGTGGATTGTAGGAGAAGGAAGATCTCAGCATGCAGCCCTCTGGTTTCAATTTCTCTCTTTATTCTCCCATCAAAGACGCATCACAGAATATCTCTTGTAACCTTCCATTCTCCTTTAAACATACTCGCTTCTTAGAGAAAGGAATAGATTCTGATCTTTCGTGAGGGAAAATTTGTCATGATAAGCTTACCAATGGTTATACTGACAGGTGAATACAGTGACTATTCTCTCACTCTAAGTTGGGCCAAATATTCGTTCTTTTCCAGCTTATATTACATAGCTCAGTGGCAGAAAAAGACAGTACTACAGCTTTTCATCCTTTCCAGTGCACTTGTTCGTGACCACCATCAAATTCTGGTGTTGATCTATTGTTCCAACTCAGCATTTAGTAGGGAGGGACGACATTTTAAGACCAAGTTAAAATAAAGATTATGGTGACGTTATTAGACTTTGCTTGGACGAGGTAAATATTATACACAGGTACAGATTATTCGACCACATTTATTTCCAGATAAGTAATTTTCGTTTCGAGATCCTGTAATAATGGCTGAACGAAATAAACTCAGCTCAGTTTTAATTAATGCACAGTACATTATTTGAAATATTTTTAAAATTATATATTTACTATAGAAAAATATGCATAAAAGGGATAAAAACAATAAATAATAATATAGCTCGCGTGTCAGTTGATTTATACAACTCTTTAGAGCACTGGAAACGTCAGCGTATAAATTAAAATTTTTATTTTTTATTTGATACACAAAGTGAGATGATAAACTGAGAGTATGATATATGTAGCCTACTTTCAAATCATCTCCCACTCGAAATGTGACACCTACATGCCAATTAAAAGATAAATTAAATTGTAGCGAAATATGATTGGATCGGTGAGTGACTGTTAGTAGATAACACTTATGCTGATTTAATGTATATACTGTCCTGCCGCCTCACCACCACACCTTCCCCACCATCACACCATCATACCTACCTCACCATCGCACCACCACACCTCCCTCGCCATCACACCACCACACATCCCTCACTGCCACACTTACCACACCACCACACCGCCACCTCTCTCACCTTCACACTTTTTGTTAATACTGTAATGTGCTTGTATGCAATTAATCATTCAGGAAATACGATATTGTCAGAAGAGTTCGCATTATTAGTGCTTCCTCAGTTCTATTTATATCCGTGTGTGACATTATTACAACAATTATTTAAAAGGATTTACATATTCAGCCGTAAACTTGCATGGACAACAGTATGAGTACAGGGACAGCCATAGATGTACAGGATCAGCCATAAAAGTACAGGGTCTGCCTTAAATATCCAGGATCTGCCATAAATGTACATGATCAGCCGTATCTGTACAGGATCAGCCGTAAATGCATAAAATCAGCCATACGGGTAAATGAACAGTACAGGATGAGTCGTAAACTCATGTCACTAGATATCAGGAAAAGCAATTTTTTTTTTTTCTTGAATCGTAAGGGGGGTCTGGCGGTGCATTGGTTAGCACATTCACCTCGCAAATGGAAGGACCTGAGTTTCATTCCCACTCCAGTCAGACTGTTAGATAAAGACAGTTTCTCTTCTTTGTCCCTGTTCACTCAGCAGTACGATCAGGGACTTGGATATAACACAGACGGTCGCAGGTCATGTTCTAGGGTACGATTTTTGCCTCAGTATAAAAAAAAAAAAAAAAAAATCTTCCTTAACCCTTTTAGCCAATGACGTTTTTCTCATTTTTTATTTGCTATATTCGGACGATTCTAATCAGCTTTGGAGGGATTTTTTTTTTTTTTTTTCAAATTTGATGAGTTAGACCATTAACTCCTTCACTACTAGAGGTCTGTCCTAAGCTGAATGAAATCGTCTTGAGGTAGCGTGAATGAATAGATGAAAAACGCAACCGGACTGAAGGGGTTAATGAGCCTCTTGCAGTCGATAACCATTAATATTATATCTACTTTTCTTCTTGCATCTTACTAAAAAAAAAACTGTGGTTCGGGCACTTCAGTTTGCATACATTTTAAATACACATACTGCACTTTAGTTCTGAGAAGCAGAAAAGATGAAATTTTTGTCAGCAGAGGAAGATGAGAAGCAGAAGAGGTGAAGTATTAACCAAGCGAGGAAAATGAGAAGCAGAAGTGAAATATTAGCCAGCAGAGGAAAGTGAGAAGCAGAAGAGGTGAAATATTAGCTAGAAGAGGAAAATGGTAAGCAGAATAGATGAAATATTAGCCAGCAGAAGAAAACTATTGGCGTAAGAAGTGAAATATTAGCCTGCATAGAGGAAGTGAGACGCGGAAAAGGTGAAATATTAGATAAACTTTTGTCTGTCTTCGTATACCAAGTTTGTATATATAAACTTATTATGCTTGACAGAAAACAGATGACAGAAAAAAATACATATTGTCAATGCCTGTTCATACCGAGCGATAAACGACTCAGATGATAAGCTAATTTATATATACGCGTGACAATTTGCATTCATAAATGAGCGGCAAAGCACTTCGCCGTTTTAATCTCGAATATTAATGAAGAGAGTGCAAGCGCATTAGTTATGAAATGTCCTCATCAGATTTAATAGCCCTTCTATTCAAATTACATTTATTTTAGTTACTTTGCAAACAACACTTACGTGCAAATCACATCAGTTTTTCATTTATTATCCAAACAACACTTCTATCCCAATCACATAAGTTTTTCAGTTGCATATAAACAGTATCTCTACTAATTTCACATTAGTTTTTCTAGCTACTATATAAACATGATTCCTACGATAATGTAATAAAAACTTAAAGAACACTGAAACGTATCATGTGGAATTTAAAAAAGATCCGGACTATTTTTCCAAATTTCCATGAAAAAGTAATTACATCTAAAAAAAACAGTGAAATGTTCTCATATTTCCAGCACCCAGTAATGGATATTTGTGTCAATTCACTGTGAACAACTGCCAAGCTCAAATTTATTCCTATAGTAATTTTGTTTTCATTTGAAGGAACTTGGCCGTGTCTATAACCTGAACACTAAGTTGGGTAACACGAAATTCAGTGAGTCTTGGTTATGAGCTAGGAATTAGTCTCCATGGAAAGGATTAAGGAGCAAATGAACATAAGTCGCTATAGAAAATGCGCAAAGATGCCTCCCATGGCACGTACAGTATGGTCCTAAACCTTCTTCCTCCTCCTCCTCCTGCCATCCACTGAAATCATGCCCACGGCGACACAATCAGGTATGCAGGTGCAGACATCGCCTTTTATTGACACCTGGGCCCCGAACCAGCTCACCTTGTTTACCTGAGTTGTGTTGACACGGAATTCCGCTTCGTTATTCTCCCGGGGGTCGACCTTCGCAGCCTATCGACCCAGTTGGCCTCAGTGTCTGTCGGAAAATTACGGAGGGGTACACAATGGCCCTTATTCACGCTGGTATGGGAGGCCTTGTATCACTTCTCCCTATGCGATTTATTCTGAATTTGATGTCCTCTTGTGCATCCCTTACGTCTTTCTGATATCGACATAATATTCTTCAGTAACATCCACGGGAAGATTAAGGCGTGACTGACAAAATTAATCGCTTAGGAAGAGGGGCTACGAAAGCTTTTAAACGAACGAAAATGAGGCAATGAACTGTCAATAATCGCGTCAAAAGATGGTGGTACTGGGGCCTAAGGTCATTGTCGCACTCTCTTTTCGATGCCCATTCTCTCTCTTTTCGATGCCCATTCCCTCTCTTTTCGATGCCCATTCCCTCTCTTTTTATGCCTGTTCCCTCTCTTTTCGATGCCCATTCTCTTTCTTGTCGTTGCCCATTCTTTCTCTTTTCTTTAGTGTGCCCCTCTCATTTCGTTGCCCATTTCCTCTCTTTTCTTTGTTCATTCCCTCTCTTCTCGTTGCTCATTCCTTCTTTCGTTACTCATCCCCTCTCATTTCGTTGCTCATCCCTCTCTTTTCGTCGTTCATTTCCTTCCTTTTCGTTGCTCGTAGTCCCTCTTTTCATTGGTCGTTCCTTCTCATTTTGATGCTCATTCTCTCATTCTGGCGAGGCGCAGTGGGGTAGGGTGAAAAGTAAACAGCATGAGACAGAGGGATGAGGTGGAGAAGCAAATGAGTGAGGGATGTCTGAGTTGGAGACAGGGCAGCTTGTTGGCAGAGAACAAGGCGACATGGAGGCGATTCATTTGTGGCCACCCCTTCCGCGATTAAGGTGTGTGACAAAAGACAGACAGATAGATAACAAATAGACCGATATATAAATATATATATATATATATATATATATATATATATATATATATATATATATATATATATATATTGCCAGACGCCTCAATCCCGTTTGCTGTGGCCACAAACAAATCGCCTCCAAGTCGCCCTGTCCCCCGCCATTTCACTGCCCTGCTCCCAACTCACACCCCCTCTCTCATATACCTCTCCACCCCATCCCTCCATCTCATCCTCGGTCTCCCCCTCCCTCTTCCACCCTCCACCTCACTCACATACACTCTCTTCGTCAATCTTTCACCCTCCATCCTCTCCACATGGCCAAACCACCTCAGTGTGTTCCTCACAACGCTTCCTATCACATCCACATCCACACCACAACGCTCCTTTATATCCTCATTCGTCAGCCTGTCTCTCCACGTGACTCCACAGGCTCCTCTTAAATAACTCATTTCCACTGCTCTCACTCTTGACTTGTGTCCTTCCAACAATGTCCAAGCTTCACTTCCGTACGTTAGAGTTGGTATCACAATACTGTCATGTAGTAACTTTTTTACTTCCATGCTCACTTCCCTGTTTCTTATCACTGCTTTTAAGGAACCAGCAACCTTTCTTCCCTGCTGTACCCTTTCAAGCACTTCACCCTCCAAACCTCCATCCTTACTCATCACACTACCCAAATACTTAAACGTACTCACATTTTCCAATTCCTCACCATCCAACCTCGCTGTACATTCACTGACTTCACCTCTCTCAAAGACCATCACTTTACTCTTCCCTACATTCACCTTTAGGTTCCGTTTCTTACACACTCTCTCAAACTCATCCACCAAGCCTTGCAGCTCCCCTTCGTCTTCACTCAACAACACAGTATCATCTGCAAACAACAGTACAGGGAGTTTCCAAACACTATCCTCTCTCACCAGGGCCACTCCAACATCCACTACCCTACCTTGTACCTCTTTTATTACCCCATCCATGTACAGATTGAACAACCATGGAGACATGACACATCCCTGTTTCAAACCAACTTTCACAGAGAAAAATTCACTTAGTTCACCATCCACACGCACTGCAGCCTTCGCACCATCGTACATACTCTTCACAGCATTCAACAACTTCCCATATATATATATATATATATATATATATGAGGCAGATAAACAGACAGACAGATTAATTCTCATGTGCAAGTATTGTTCCGACAGATATTGTGTTGATTAATGAGATTCTGTTTATAGGCGGCTACATATTTTTACAAAAATGATGTAAAACAAAATACTTTTTCACGAATAGTAACTTTTACGTATTAGGTCTTCTAATATACTGTTTTAAAACATTTTCTGGCTTCAAACGCTTTCTAGTTATAAATAGTTATCTAGCATAAAAAGTATTTTCTGGCTTCAAAATGTTTTCCGACATTAAAAGGTCTTCTGGCTTTAAAACGATTTCTGGCTTTAAAACGTTTTCTGGTTTTAAAACATTTTAATTAAACGTTTTCAAACATAAAAAACATCTTCTGGAATAAAAGCGTTTTCTAGCTTTCAAACGTTTCCTAGCATAAAAACGTTTTCCTGCTTTAAAACGTTTTCTGAGTGTCTGATTCAGTTAGTACGATTTTCTTACGCTAACTGTCTTGGGGGAAAACTTAAATTACTTGGCGTAACTTGGCAGAGTCGCTCTCAAGTGGGCTTAAAAGAAACTTTCTCCTGCATAAAAAATTCAGGACGCACTTTTCAGGACGACATATCAAATCCACTTCACCGTTGTGTGATGTCTCGATGATCATGTGAACTGCTACAGTACGTTCACCTTAACTTGGAGATTTTCGTCAAATTGCAGCGTATTTCCCGTAGCTCCATGGCAGAATAAGACAATACTAAGACTCTGCAGCCTTTACTTAACACATTTTCGTGATTAGTACCGTATTTTACTATTAATTTCTTGCTACGGCTCAGCACCTACGATGGAGAAGATGGTGTTCCCGCCCGCTTACTGGCTCCTACACATCGCTTGAGACCTGAGGCTGACGGAGGACTGTGTACGCTGTGGTTATGTGACGATTGGCTTTATCATTTTATTTCACTTTTCGTTAGCTTGGAAATGTTAGGTTTTGTCATCCTTTCTCTCCCACCGTTTCTCTGCTTGGCACTCGTGATCTGTTGTGCCATTCATGCAGTGTTCCACCCGGTAAACTGTGGTGTGTATATAATGAGTAATGAAACAAAAATCATCCCTATGAAGTTTCTAGGAGTGGAGGCCTTTCCCTTCCAGAGGCGTAGTGGGAAGGTAAGGATTCTCGTACAATTCTACTTTTTAATTAGATCTTATTCAACAATACTTATATGAAGATGAATACTTAATAGGGTAATATCTGCTTGTCTCATTATCAATAATTCATTGTGGAACTGTTTTATGAATGTGGCGTATATGTTTTACAAGGAAGATGATAGAAAAAGTAAAATAAAGAGATTCTCGCTTAATATGCAAAATAACATTATGAATATTAAATCTCATTACTTTCTTGTGTTTACTGACGCAAACTGTGTCGAAATTAAAACGGTATAAAAAATGTGAGATTGTTAAGGTGCAAGGTGGAAAATAAGTCACTGAGGAGGTGCTACAAAGCTTCCTATTCCACCTGCAATAAGGCCTTCAGTGCATTTCTAACCCCCTGTCATTCTTCTTTGTCATTCTTCTATCTCACTCTCCAGTCCTTCCTATTGTTCCTCTTTAATGCTCTCTCTCTCTCTCTCTCTCTCTCTCTCTCTATCTCTATCTCTATCTCTCTCTCCACATATAATATTTCTATCGATGTCTGTCTCTCTCTCTATCGGTCAAGCCGTCTGTTCCTATCTCTCTACCTCTCATTTCCTCTTCTTCCTCCTCCTCTTCTTCCTCTTTCCTTCTCCTCCTCCTCTACCTTCATCATCTTTGCTTGCTACCTCATCACTTCTGTTTCTCTCCTCCTCCTCCCTTTCCATCTCTCCCTCTCTCATTAAATCATCATTCCCTGCCTATTTCATCAGATCCCTCTCTCTCTCTACTCTCTCTCTCTCTCTCTCTCTCTCTCTCTCTCTCACAGGCCTCTATATCTCTCCATCGCTCATACTAACACCCCTCTCTATCAATTCCACTCTCTTTCACCCCTCTGATCTATAAATTCTCTCTCTCTTTCTTTCTCCCTCCCCCCCCTCTCTCTCTCTCTCTCTCTCTCTCTAACACAGTCTTCCCAGAGAACGACCACTGCAATTATCACTCCCCTCTTCATCCGTCTTTCCTACCTTGTCTTTCCTTTCAACTTCTTCCTCCTTCCTTCCAGGCTTTCTGCTTCCATTTCCTTCCTCACCCTCTCTCTCTCTCTCTCTCTCTCTCTCTCTCTCTCTCTCATACACACACACACACACACACACACACACACACACACACACACACACACAAACTCCTCAGCCAGCGTCCTCTGTTGTTTCCACTGTCCACCCACCCGACTCGTCACAGGTACTTGGTGTGAGAGTGGAGGAGAGGACGGCACCAGGCAGCGTCCAGGTTCGTCTTGGGGGCTGATTTGATGGCGGGAGTTGTGGTAGTTTGCGGCCGTGGCGGAAAAACAGATGGGAACTGTGGCAGTAGACAGTGCAGTGAGAATGGCAGTAGGTGGTGTAATGGAACTGGCAATTTTTCTGTTGATGGATGAAAATGTACAGATGCTGATGTTGCACCAAGCATTACGCCAGAGGGTTCTCAGAGAGCAAACTGACACCACGATCTAACTCTAATCTTGAATCGTGGTTTTCACCATTAACAAATCTTCAACGAAATCCAGTCACTTTTTCTCACTGCCACACAGTGGAGGTGCCAGTTTTGAGTCAGGTCGGATCAAGTATTCAAGATATATTTTCCAAAGCCTCAGCTTTGACCTTGACCCGTAACCTTGACCTTTGATCAATTTGAATCAAAATCGATCTGATTCTTTCCAAATCCAGGCATAATATATGTGCTGATTTTGATTCAGACTGTATGAGACATTAATTTCAGTATACCTACACATGTATATGCATATAGAAACCCACTCGATCGTAGTAACTGCGTCTTCGGCGTTGCAAACATAAAACAGTCGTAGTTATAATAGTATTATTGATGATTCTGATAGGCGATAAATTGTGATAGTCTGTATTCATGTATTTCTACATGTGTGCATGTATGTGTGCATGCATGTATGTATGTATGTATGTATGTATGTGTATGTATGTATGTATGTATTTATGTGTATGGGAG
>NC_136979.1:1515000-1525000 GCF_032717465.1 Coenobita brevimanus
AGAGGTGACGTTAGATGGGGGAAGGAAGAGGGGAGTGATATGAGGGAGGGAGGGGAGTGGGGTGGGGAAGGGAGGGGAGGGAGGGTGGGGTTTGAGCCCGGAAATGCAGCGCCTTTGTCAAATTTCCCATGGGAAGAAGTGCGGCAGGGAGAAAGAAATGAACGAGAGAGAGAGAGAGAGGCAGATTTTTTTTTTTTTTTTTTTAGCGTGCCAGACAAATTTTCCGCTGTACATGGAGATCGTTATGAAGTCGGACTGAAGTCGGGCTGAAATAGAGATGAAGTCGGGGTGAAGTCGGGTTGAAGTCGGGATGAAGTCGACAAAAAGCGGAGATGAAGTAGGTGAAGTCGGGATAAAGTCTATATAGAGCTGAAGTCGGTGAAGTGATAAAGAAGTCTATATGAAATTTCACTTCTATACAGAATTTAAACGTCTTGAGGCAGCAGGAAAGAAATGTATAAGCCGTCCTTGGGCTGAAAGGCTTAACACATTGCAATTTACTTTTAAAACCTTCAAGTCGATAATTTATTTTAGAAATATAAAGTTCTTTCTTCATCAGTTAAATCCATTCAAGTTTGGAAAGACGTCTTGTACTGAAGGGATAAATTTAGAAAAAAAAAAATCTCTCTAAAGCTGTATAAAACCGCCTGAAGGAAACAAGAATTAATTATATATATATGAATAAATACTTCAGTGATTTGGGAATATTGCATCATTTATTCAGGGACAAAATTAGTAAGAAAATGTAGGGAAGGAATATGACCCACCTGGCATATTATTACTGTTATTATTATTATTTTTATTTTTGTGGTGCGGGAAGAAGGGTGGAAGAAGGACATAGAAGGGAGACGTTAATAGCTTAAGAGTGGAGGGTGACTGGCAAATTATGATGATTGGGTCCTAGAAACAAAGGAGTAATGAGAGAGAGAGAGAGAGAGAGAGAATGTTTATATATATATATATATATATATATATATATATATATATATATATATATATATATATATATATATATATATATAATCTTTGATTCGCACCCAGGCCGTGGAATAACTTTTTATCCCCACAAAAACGTATGTGCCAAGTTTGATTAAAATCGGGTAATGTTTCTCAAACCAAGAACTTTGACCTGACCCATGACTTTGACCTGACCCATGACTTTGACCTTTAATCGATATGTACCAAAATCGAATTATTTCTTTCGAGATTGGCACATGACTGTGCCACTTCTGATCCTAATCGGCAGGAAAGGATGTTCAGAAAGCTCACGGACGCCATGCCCTCACGGTGATCTTGACCCGCAGCCTCGATATTTAATATATACCTGCAACGAGTAACTCCCTATTCATACAAATTCAGTACGATTTTTGTGCCAGGTATGATGAAAATCGAATCAAGTAGTCATGGCATATGTTACTAATACACTCTTCCGATATTGCCAAATGCAGGGTGGTCTATAAATAGCTCTCCACTCGAAACTCACTTTGCTGTATCTCATGTGCTGCTGGGACGGCTTGGTCTGCTGGTGTGGAAGTGGGTGAGGCAGTGGGAGTAGAAAATGAGTACATGATGCACGATAGACACTGATAACGTTGAATGATCCGTTCCCTCGACACAGAAAAATCGGCCAGCAGAGAGGAAGAGGAGAGTTACATATGAACTACCCCTATATAAGATTTAATTGTAACAAAGTATCTGTATTTTCTGTCCTTATCTCCTCCCTCTTTCCTTTTCTCTTTTCTTGTTATCACCTTCCATTCCTGTCCCTCTCTTACTCTCCCCGTCTTCCCTGCTAATTACTTCCCTTCTCTTTCACACATACTTCCTCTTGGCATTTCTAATTTAATTTCTTCCTCTTCTCATCTACTTTCATGTTCCTTGCTTCTTTGCTCTCCCTTCTTCTTCTCCATGTTTATTTATTATTTCTTTCTTTCGTTCGTTCTTGCTTTCTTCTTCCCCGTCTTCTTTTTTTTTTCTTCTTCTTTTTCTTCTTCATCTTCTCTCTCTCTCTCTTTCTCTCTCTCCACCGTCGCAGCTGGCACCCTAATCACCAATATCGCTGATCCACCAACGTTAGTTTTCATCACCACCACCACTACCACCACTGCCACCACTACCGTCACCGTCACCACCACTAGCACCAACACCACCATCGCCACCACTACTGCCACCATCATCACAACTATCACCACCACCAATACTGCCGTTATTACCACCACTACCACCGTCACCACCACTTAACACCACCACCATTACAACCATTTAACACTATCACTACTCTTTTCACAACCACCGTCTACCACTACCTCCACCACCACCATTAGCATCACCACCACGACTATTATCACCATCACTACCACCACTACCATCATCATCACCGCTACCACCACTACCACCACTTTCCTGAACCCTCTCACCATCCCCACTACCACGTCCCATCCCCATCCTCAGCACCACTCATGGCAAGCCTTTGAATTGGTCTGGTCTTGCTTGGTCTCGCTTGGTCTCGCTTGGGTACATTCCACATTTCATCCAATACCTGTCCTATCTCATACTGGCCTCCCTCCTCCACTCTCTCTCTCTCTCTCTCTCTCTCTCTCTCGAATGACAAGTCCTCCACCACGAGTAATAATATGCAACAACTCATTAACAAGGGCGTGGAGACAAGTACCCTGATATCCTGTGTGTAGCGCATGCAATATTGGTAATTAATTGATGTTATTAGCGAGTGGGGGCTTGAGCGACAGTACTGGTGGAGCTGTTTGCTCTCCTCCATGGCCTCCTGCATCACAAATCCCCTTTCACCTCCCCCTCCCTTCATCTCCCTACCCTCACCTTACCTCCATCATCTCCCCTCCGCTTCCAGCATTTCCTCTCCCCTCCCTCATTTTCAATTCTTTCACTCTCTTTCACCTCTCCTCCCTCACCTTCCCTTCTTACGCTTCTCCTCCCGTCCTCTCTCTCATTTTCACTTCTTTCACTCTCTCACCTCTCCTTCCTCACCTTTCCTCCTCGCACTTCCCCTCCCTTTCCCTCCTCTCACTTCCCCTCTCCACCCCTCCTCTCACCCTCCCTCCCCTCCCTTCCCCTCACACGCTCACCAGGAAATGAATGTTTTTAATTTGCTGTTGAGTAAAGGTGGTGGTGGTGGTGATGGGGCGGTTGGTTAAAATGGCAAATTATAATATACTGTACAAATGAACTGCCACCTGGAAGCCATAATAAACACTGTACAAACTTTATATGATTACACTGCAATGTATGTGTTCCAGAATATAGATTTTTTTTTTCTATGGCTGTGCACCTTTGTTTTATTCTAGCAGTTTAGTCACATTCTTGTAGGAGCTGCCTAGCATGGGTCGACTGGCCTACTGAAGTTATCCTCCCTTCTTATGTTCTTATAAACCTCGGTGATTACAATTTCAGTGAGTATAGCGAGACAGGCTTCAGCAGGGCAGCGTCTGAAGGTAAAAAGCGTTATTATTAATTCCCTCTAATTTGTCATTTTCAAGGCAGACCGTAAATAGCACTCCACCAAATACTCGCCTGGTGTGTTGCGGGGAGGGCAGAGTCTGTTGATGTGAGCGTGGATGTAATACAAGTCTGACATTGATAACGCTGCCCAAGCCGTCCCAACAGCACACAAGAAAGCACCAGGCGGAGTGAAGAGAAGCTTTATATATGTGCCATCTTGCATAATAGTCCAGACTCTTAAAGCAAACTTGAACAACTATAAACAGATCTCGCTTACTACATTACAACCACACTCACCACAAAGCCACCACAGCCACCACCACAAACGAAGTCACACTCACTGCCACCACCACCACAAACGAAGTCACACTCACTGCCACCACCACCACAAACGAAGTCACACTCACTGCCACCACCACCACCACCACCAAGGCCAACCCCTCCAGAAAGTGGTGCTAAGCCCAAGCCAGGGAGGAGCCATTATATGTGTCCCTAGGGAGCTCACACGGGCCCAGAGGCTGTATTTATAAACTCGCCTAAGCTTGTACATGCATTTGTCCTCACTTATCTCACAATCAGATAAGGAAATATTAAAGTGATAAAGAAAACTCCTAAATTTCAGTCATATTTAGTACTGGTTGCATAGCCCATACCCCTGTCCTCATTCAAACATGTACCAAACACTTCGCTATCAAATCAGGCTTAATATCATGATGAAAGAAGTTGCAATAAACAAAGCAATCTGCAATAGTAATTGGCTATAATGGAGAGTTTTTGTTAGTTGTGTATTTTGGAATCCTTGCTTATAATATTCCCTTCCTCTTACAGCAACGAAACGCTTTAAAATCAAATTAGAATTAATACTAAGTTGGCTAATTACAAAAAACAAATCAAACCTCGATAATAATGAACTGCTTGCTGTTGAGACTCGTTTATCGCAAAATTGGTTAGGATCTTCTATAAATTCGTGTCCAGGAGAGCTTGCCTGTGAGCCTCGTCTGGCGAGCGAGGTGCCATTAAGCTCAGTTAAGTCATGGGATGTTGTGCCCTCGGGTCCTCTCTCGCTGGCTACGCAGGGAAGGGGATGGAGGATGCAAAGGGATGGAAGTGTGAAGGTGGATGGAAATGGATGGAGGAGGCAAAGGGATGAAACGGTGAAGAGGAATGGAAAGGGAAGGCTGAAGTATGGAAAAGGGGAGGTATTAATTTTTCCTTCGGATCCTCTCTCGTTGGCTAAGCAGGGAGGGGATGGAGAAGAAAAGGGGATGAAAGGATGGGAAGGGATGGAAAGGGATGGCTGAGGGGTGGAAACGGAAAGGCAAAAGGATGGGACAGTGAATATCTCCCTTTGTGTGTGTGTGTGTGTGTGTGTGTTGTTTTATCATCCGTCTTAAATATCTTCCATTTCCTCCCCTTTAACTGAAGAAAGGGGGAAATAGGGAGAGACGTGAGACAGAGGGAGGGAGGGAGGAAGGGAGGGAGTAAAGATTAAGCAAAATTTATTACCTAGCTGGGCTGCATCCAGTATAGTGGCGTCATATCTACGAGTGGGCGAGGAGAGGTTGTTCAGGGAATTATTGTCTGTGACTGTACATACACCCGCACCCCCTTGTGATAGACTGCGCCTCCTCTACGTCGGATCAGGGCCTTTCCCAGAGAGAGGTGCAGGGGAATATTAGGAAATTTCGCTCCGTGGTGGACGCCACAGCTGCTTCCCCCTGCGTGTGTAATGGGCCACCACTTGTAGGCTCCTCGTCAGGGTTTTTGGCCATGCGCATTTTAGAGCCGGGCAGCTGAGGATATGGGTTTTCTTGAAGTTTCTGTATACCACCAGTTGATTAATTTATGCTATTATATTCCCTTCCAACACATAACCATTAATGATTAAATATATATATTTGTAATTATCCTTTTCCTTTGGGTATCTAGTTGATCAGAGTGAATTTCTGTTTTGCGTAATTTAGAGTAACAAGAATTCTCTCAACCATACAGCAATACTCCTCATTTAGAAGATGTCTGGGGGTGAGTTTAATCCCAAATTTTACATTAATGATCATTTTCTCTTCTCTTGTCCTTTTCCTTATTTTGACATGAGGTAGCATACGTGTGCATTTGCAGTTATGTCCTCACCTATTTAGCAACATATCATCCACAACAAAATTAGGTCCAAGTAAATAAATTAATGTCTAATCAATATGGAAAATGGTATAACAGACGCTGCTTTGAAGATGAATATTGCCAGTTTATGATTATTATTATTATTATTATTATTATTATTATTATTATCATTATTATTATTATTATTTTTATCGCCTACTTTACAGTACTATCTGCTATTCCCAATATTCTTAACATACTAATTTACGTTTACTGCACACACCAACAAAGGTCTCGAGGCTAAACATGTCGCAATATCATTCTAACAGAAAAACAAAAAAGGGATGAAAAAATATCCTTGTTCATTCTCGTCCGCTAAGGTTAACCCATCCTTTGAACTTCATTGCCAGTTTTTCAATAGTAATTTAAATGGCATGAAAGCTGATCCCTTGTCCTTTAAACCCATTCATGAGTCCCTTTAATTACTACGCCTCACCAGTTGCCAGATAGCGCGATAAATGTCCGTTTGGTATTTTTGCTGGATAAAAGATACATAAAAGCGCACCACTAGAAACTCGCATGGCAGTATCGTGTTGCGGGGACGGCTCATTCGGCTGGTGTGGGTGTCGTTGAAGCAGTGGGAGTAGATAAATAAATAGTGAAGCGTATGTTGTGTATGTTATGTCTTTATCCATTTATTTGTTAGATTTCTCACGACTGAAGAAAATTGTAGGGCGTTAATTTAAATAAAGTTCTTAGGTGTACCAGCAGTCATAGCAGTGTATTTTATGTGTGTGTGTGTGTGTGTGTGTGTGTGTGTGTGTGTGTGTGTGTGTGTGTGTGTGAGAGAGAGAGAGAGAGAGAGAGAGAGAGAGAGATGACGTGATGGAAAGAAGAGCGGTGAGCCAACAGAGCGAGAGCAGAAGAAGGATGAAAGAGGGATGAGAGGGGAGAGGGAGGGGAAGGAGGTGTCAGAAGTTTTGAGGGTAAGAAGGCGTCTGACGAGAGATGCAGAGGAAAGTGCAAGGCGAAGAGGTGAAAAAAAAAAAAGATGAAAGAAGAGAAAGTTTGGAAGGTAATTGAAGGTACATTAGGAAGGGCGAAAAAGGAATTACTGGAGAGAGCAAGAAGAGAGGAGAAGAGAAACTTGGGAGATACATAAAAGAAGAGCATAGAGAAAGGGAACATAACTGAGGATGTAGTGATAATGAACCCTGTCAGTCAGAGGTCGCCATCACACTGGGAAAAAGGAAGATGTTTTGTTTTCCTGTGCATTTATAAGAGTGAAAACTTTTAATAATGAGAGATTATGAACTAATACAAATATTAATTATCATTCTTCTTCTTCTTCTTCTTCTTCTTATCATTATTATTATTATTATTATTATTATTATTATTATTATTATTATTATTATTATTATTATCATTATTATTATCATGGTCGTCATCATTAGTTACCATTATCATTACATTTATTGTGATTGGTAACAACATCACCATATTAGTAAAATAATAATAATAATGACAATGATAACAATAACAATAATAAAATATAATAATAATAATAATAATAATAATAATAATAATAATAACAATAATAATAATAATAATATACCATAAACCATAACCAACATTACTAAACCCACACACTATCATCACTCAGTACACCCAGCCATACATCATAGCCAAAACAAATGACATAAATTCCGCCCCCAGGTAGCATTTGCATACATCCATGAAGGGGTTGCACAGCCAATAAATATCAATGAAAATAGCAATATGGAAGGGCAATATAAGTCTCTCCCACGGTGCTACATATTAATTAATCATGTACAGAGACAAAGCAGCTCTGTGTTGGTATTTTTTATGATCAGGGGGTCTCTGAGTCTTACTCCTACTTGGCCTAGATTTTCGTCCCTTTGCATCTTGTTTCACGTAGCTCAGTGGCAGAGAGAAAGGCAATACTACAGCTGTACATCCTTTCCCCAGCACATCTTCTTGACCAGAATCATACTGTAATGTTAATTTATTGCTACAACTCAGCATTCAAGGTGGAGAGATGGCAGTTTTAGGCCAAGTTAGAGTAAAAAAGGCATAGTTATAATCACGCAACATCTTTCACAGTCACACCCAGCAGAAATGTGTCAGTCAGTTTTGTTCATGGCTGTATAAGATTAAGTGTAAATACGCTTATCCTCAGTCATACAGGTACAATATACGATATTAGCAAACCAAAGGGAATAATACAAGGAGATATATATGAGACATGGGGATGTAAGTTGAGGGTAGGGCAGCGAAATGGCAGGGAATAGGGTGACATGGAGGCGATTTGTTTATAGTCTCCCTTTGTGGGATTAAAGCGTCTGGCAATAGATAGATAGATAGATATATGACAAAGCAAAATAATTCCAGATAAAAATTGCTTACTACGGTATTCTGTTTATCGTAAAGGCTGACAACCCTTTCAGATCAATGATGTATTTTAAAAGTTAATTCCTAGTACTTTCAGACGATTTATTTATCTAAGGGGAGGCTTTGCGAACTGGAGGGGTTAGATGTAGGTCCGGATTCTTGTCGATTGAGGAAGCTCCGTTTCACCTCTTCCTTACCGATTTATTTTTTGCTGCGGCTGGCTACTATCGTTTTGTACGTCATCTGTGCAGAGTATGATGATTTAAGTGACACAGACGAGGGCGGCAACACGTAATAAGCAAAAGAAAATCGCTCAGGAACAGGTGTTAGGGAGCTGCCTTAACCCAGGAGAATATTGACGATAGCCTCCATTCCGAGACGGTTTCCTTATGCTCTGAAAAATCGTCTGAGGGCAGCAAGAAAGGAATAGAAAACAAGACCTCGGATTGAAGAAATCGTACGTAAATATGGCGCCAAAACGAAGCAGATGATGGCGTGAGAAGAGACAGTTGTTAATTGGAAGAGTCTTTGGGGGAGGAAGAGAAAGAATGAGGCGTGAACGATGGTGTGGGAAGAAGAGAGGAACTGCGGTGTGATTAGGCGGAGGGGTGAGGTGAGAGAGAGAGAGAGAGAGAGAGAGAGAGAGAGATTAGCACTAGAATATGACGCTAGTGACGAAAAGGTGTTATGGAATGGATCTCTCCCTGTGTATCTGTCTATCTATCTGTCTGTGTCTGTCTGTCTGTCTGTCTGTCTGTCTCTCTCTCTCTCTCTCTCTCTCTCTCTCTCTCTCTCTCTCTCAGCCTAATTCCGTTCCAGCACTGCATAATTCCACCACCTCTCACTCGCACACTTTGTCACACACGTGTCGAATTCTCTATTTTAATGCTACAGATGAACCAAGGATTAATTGAAGTTCTCTCTCTCTCTCTCTCTCTCTAGGTACAGTAAGTGAAAGAGAAAACAGCCTCAGAAAAGAGCTGTATGGTGTTAGTATGGTAGCATATGTAGGAATTGAATGGTAGAGTTTTCCGTACCATAAGGAGGTTAATGGCATCCTAATTAACACTCTCAGGCTCCTATGACTCACTCTCAGCTGAATAAAATCGTCTGGCTTTAGTTGGAATACAATGCTAGAGTTGTCGTAACCATGAAAGGGTTTACAAGTATGAAAAAATAAAAACTTTCCCAACTAACTTATTTCCACGTAAGTAACTCATTTACTTATTTTCTTACTCAGTTACTTGCCTACTTTTTTACTTATTTCCCTACATATATACTTTCTTGCTAACATACTTACTTACTTACTTACATACATGCTTACATACTTACTTACTTACATACATACTTACTCCATTTACGTCTTTACTTGCTCATTTACATACTTATCTACTTATTTTTTTAATTTACTTACTTACTCGTTTGCTTACTCAATTACTTTCACATTTGCATACTCACATACTTACTCATTTCCTTCCTTCCTTCGTTCTTTCCTTCCTTTTTTTTCCTTCATTCCTTTCTTTTTTTCCACATTTCCTTCCTTCTTTCTTTCCTTCCTTCTTTCTTTCCTTCCTTCCTTCCTTACATACTTACTTACTTATTTACTTACTTACTTACCTACTTACTTACCTATTTACTCATTTACTTACACATTCATATTCCTTCAGCCTCGTGAGATCTCTTTCCCAATTTTTTCACCCAGTATTTTTCTCGCTTCTCTTGGAGTCATTAACTCCTTAGGTTCTTTTGTCATTATGTATTCCTTCTCTCTCTCTCTCTCTCTCTTACACACACATACCTGTACACACACACACACATACACATACACACACACACACACTATTTGTTTGTTGTCTGTCTGCCTACCTGTCTGTCTGTCTGTCTGTCTGTCTGTCTCTCTCTCTCTCTCTCTCTCTCTCTCTCTCTCTCTCTCTCTCTCAGTGCCTAATTTCCTTTGAAGTATACCACAAGAAAGTGCCAAGAGAAGATCTAAGCTTTCGTATGCATTTCAGGACTG
>NC_136979.1:1530000-1692500 GCF_032717465.1 Coenobita brevimanus
AATACTAACGCTTCTGATGTCACAGAGTAAATATAGAATAACAAATACAAAATCAGTCACTCAGTTACTTATTTCACTCCCTATCTCACTCATTCACTCACTCACTCACTATTTCACCCATTCACTCACTTACTCACTATTTCACCCATTCACTCACTCACTCACTATTTCACCCATTCACTCACTCACTCACTATTTCACCCATTCACTCACTCACTCACTATTTCACCCATTCACTCACTCACTTTTATTCTCTTCCCTGTTGCCTTTCGTTCGGCTTTGTTTTTTCCCGTTTCTCACTTTTTTTTTTTTTCCTGAGGTCGTCTCTCTCGCTTCTTTTTTGTTCCACTATCCCTTTCCCTAACCCCACCATCAGTCTTTGCCCCATACTTCCTACTCCTCCCCCCCCCCCTCTCTCTCTCTCTCTCTCTCTCTCTCTTCCTACTTCCCTTCACTTTCAGTTGCATGTTTCTCTCTCTTTCCTTCCGCCTCCCTCACTTCCTGCCGATGTTTCCTCTCCACTCTGCCTTCTCTCCCTCCTCCACCTCCTCCCCTCCTCCTCCTCTTCTTCCTCCTCCCCCACCTCTTCCTCCTCCTCCTTCACCTCAGCTATCTCTCTCTCCATCTTACCTATTTGTCCTCTTCTCTCTCTCTTTCTCCCTTCCCCATCCTTTCTTTCTGCCTCCCTTCCTCTCTTGTTTCCCTCCCTTCTCTCTCTTTGTTTTCTCTGCTCACTCCTGCTATTATCCTTTCCTGTTTCCTCTCATCCTCCTTTCCTTTGTTTCTCTTTCCTCCTCCTCCTCCTCCTCCTCCTCCTCCTTCTCCTACACACACACACTCAGATGCATTCAAACTCATTCTGTCTGTCTGTCCGTTTTTGCCCTCCTCTCTGTCTGTCTGTCTCTGTCTGTCTGTTTGTCTGTCTGTCTGTCTGTCTCTCTCTCTCTCTCTCTCTCTCTCTCTCTCTCTCCCCGTCCCTCTACACAAACAAATGGTGCTGTCGATGGCGGTGAAGAATGAGAGGGACGCACAGACAAGAATCCGGTGTTGTGGTGCAGAGAGAGAGAGAGAGAGAGAGAGAGTTATATAGATATACAGAGAGCACAGACCTGGCGGCTGAAAATAAATGGAAAATCTGTTTATCATCCTCTATATTTTTTCTTATAATGGACGATTTTTTAACCGCACAAAAATTTGCATCAGGGAAAGAATTAAATGTATAATCGTGTATCATTTCTAGGGAGGCGTAAGAGAGCAAATAATGAGAATCTATCAGCTTCTATCTATCTGCCTATCTTTCTCTGTTTTCCCTGTCTTCTTCCCCATTCCCACTCCTCCCCAGCTCAAATCTACAGAGGCAAAGTTTCGACTTCCTTATTCCCCACTCTCTCCACTTCCTCATGCGTACCCCACTTCCTTCTCCCTGCTCCTTCCTTTCCCCCAACTTCCTTCCTCCGTTCTCTTTCCAATATCTGCTCATCTTCTTTCTTCCCCACCCTTCTTCTCCTCTCCCTCCCTTTGCCATACCTCCCCCATCTCATCTTTCTTCTCACCCTCTCTTCCCTATACCTACCCTATTTCCTTCCTCCCCTCGTTCTCCATTCCTTCTCTCCCATCTCCCCTATCCTTCTCCTCCTCTCCCACCACCCTTTCCCCCTCCTCCCCACTCTGCAGATGCCCCCTAATCCCCTCCACCTGGGGCCCACCTCTGCATAAACTTCTTATAAGCTCTGCAGATTAACCCCGAGTCATGAAAGACGCCAGGAAACACTCACACTCCCGAGAGCATTTGGCAGTAGTTTTTCCGGGCGGAGGTAATGAGAAGTGAAACATGCAAGGAATACACATAGGGCATTAAGCCAGGAGGTGAGGGCTGGTAAATGTAAGAAACTGCCCTTAATCTGCACAAAGTTGATGTTTTATGTGAGTGTGGAAATTCAGAGCTGCGTGTACTGTATGTTTCCTTACATTGTTGGCACTGTTATATATATCAACTACCTTAAATTTGTCAGTTATCCATATCCATATCTGTATCTGTTTACTTATCAATCTGATTATCCATCTATATGCAAGAAGGGGGGGTATGGGATGTAAGAAAAAAGAGAAGAAGGAAAAAAGTGTTGCAATGAAATAATCCGAAGTATATAAAATGCAAAAAATATAAAGTTATTAATTGCTGAAACAGTAAAAATGACATCTCCCTAGACTCATGCGCGTTGCTGCATGCATAGCAATACAGATATACGAAAATTACCTCCTTCCCCGTAAAGCCACCCCTGTATGTCTTTGTATACTGAATCCCATTACCTTTTAACCTCTGCCAAATTACCTTACACATTTTACCAGCTCTCATTATACTTGAGTATTTTTGTTTTGGCCTCCTCGTACCGGGTAATTATACCTGAAAACCCACAACACTGGCCAGGTGTTCTCTTTCCCCTCTCGTTCCTTCGTAATAACAGGAACCAGATACTTTTTAAAACTAGTGGCTTTGTTATCCTCTTCTGACTACATATCTTTAGTGTGGCTAGCAACAGACGACTTTATTCAGTTTAGGAGGGACTTTTTGAACTGGAGAAGTGAGATATAACCTTCATTAACACCTTCAGTATGAGGTACAACCATGAGGAAAAGTTAGGGACGCTTAATCTACTTGTGGGAATGCAAGGTGATACATGATTTACCTGTTAGTGAAAGCAATATGAAATTCACAACAAAAGCGTATTAGGAGGAAGGATACACTCCGTCGGCTGGGTGGGATTGAGAAATATGGAAATCAGGACACATTACTGGCGCAGGATTATTGGAAGACTTTTGCTCATGGCTATAAGTCTAAGCTGAATGAAATCGTCTGAAGGTAAGAATGTTTTTAGAAAAGTACTCGGATTCTAAAGCATAGATGAACCTAACCCCTGCAATCCGTTGACTAATTTTCTGTTTTAATTTTTCTATGTACAGACGGTTTTATTCAGACTTGGACGCTTTAAGGACTGGGAGGGTTAGATAGTCTTACTTGACCCTTTTAGTAATAAAGAGCCTTGCTCAGTGAAATAAAGAACGTCTTTTGGTGGCAGGGATTAAAAAAAAGTAATCAATTTGAAGGGGTTGACTTATCTCAGTACTGGTACTAGTAGTAGTAGTACCATAATAATAGTATAAGCAGTAGTAGTAGTAGTGGAAGTAGTAGTAATAGTAGTAGTAGTAGTAGTAGTGGTTCCTTTAGCAGTAGTAATAGTAGTAGGAGTAGTAGTAGCCCCAGATTCTTTTGAAACGTGAACCAGATAGACTGCAGAATGAGGATGCCCTTCTTCAGAAGCCCACCACTCTCCTTTGGGGGGATAGGAAGGGGACTGAGAGACGTTTGTTTAACAAGGCATTTCCTCCGCCCTATTATATCGGTTCCACCACGTGAAGGCGTCCCACACCATCAAACGAAAGTGACCTACCTGTCACGGGGTTTTTATAATATCACGGTAATTTTGGAATAAATGGTTAAATATTATTTAATTTGATAATAATATTCAATAATATTGAAGAGCAGAGACAATGATTGTCTTGCTACATCAAGCAACGATTACTTTACGCTGACTTGCTAAGATTCTCAAGAACGAGAATTTATAAACTTTCTCAACAGTACACAGCAGAGACTAATTACTCACAATTGCTGAATTACTGTACTGTTAGCCTCTGGAGAAAGTTACATCACCCCTGACAATAAATAACTAATACTAACATCAGGTTCTTGCCGATGCTTAACTCCCAGGTGGCACAACGGATATTAAGTTAATACAACAAGACTGGTCTAAGTACCAGTTATGAAAGCAAACGTTTATGCAAGCTAGGAGCTATATGGAAAATAAGCTTAATTATGGAGAAATGAAACAAGATTTTTACTTTACATTAAGCTCGAGAAAGGAACTGTTAAATTTATTAATTACAAAAAATAAATTTAACGTTACAATTCAAATCAAATTAAATGAGACGCACTCGCTCACTCACACAGAAGCTAAATACTTACGCCTAGGAAAAACACCTTAACTAAACTCTTAAAACTAGGAAATACACGAAGGAAATACCAGTCGATGAATGCTATGTATCACCCAAAGCTGGAGAACTAAAGGTGGGAGCTTGGAGAAACTGTAAGTGGAGTTTGGGTACTAGCTGACCTCTCGCACTGCTGCACAGGTCCTGTCTCCGTCACAGCAAACACTCGACTCTTTTGTTTGTTCCGCACGGTAGCAAGTGTCGGGTCAGAATGTTGTTCTTGCACAACAAGTTGACTACACATCAGATCTTGCGGCGATTCAATGATCTCTGGGGTGACACAGTCTGGAGCCTCAGTCATGGCTCGTGTTACCGCAGCAGCCGAAGTCTGAGTAGCGTCATGTTCGGTGCAACTATCCTTGACTCCATTAATATTGCCTACTATAAAGTCAAATAGAGGCTCTGGCATGACAACTGCAAGTGTCGTACCAGTATAAAATGGAGATGCCACCTGGATACATGCCTCAGGGAACAATCTCACTGATCCATCAATAAGCTTTGCATGGATCTGTCGACCTGTATACTGCTCAGGCCGAACTAAACTCTGCTTAACAGAGCAACCTGAGGAACCATTGTCTCTCAGGACCTTCATAGGAATGCCTCCCACAAACCCTGGCTGAACAAGGAAGGTACTGTCACCTGTGGGAGGGCCTATGGAGGAAGCAGCTAGCCACTCATGAGGCTGCTGAATTGATGTGGCAAACATTGTGCCTTGAGGGTTATATTGGGAAGATGGAACATTGGCCATCTGTGGAGGGGGGTTCACTGTCACTGTGGGACTAGTGAACTGTGGGGAAGTACCCACACTGGTAGGGACGTGACCACCGTGCTGCTGCTGAGGAATGAAGGCTGCATTCGCTTCCTGCCTCTTTTGAGCTGGTGGTGAAAAAGTTTGTCCCAAAGGTCGATTGCGTGGCTGATACTGCTGCTGGTTAGGGTACTTGTTGTACCGCTTCCAAGCAGGCTGCTGTGTATTTTGCCCCTGGTCCTTCTGTGGTTTGCTTGGACCTTGACCATTACTCTGAGAACGGCCTTGGTGCTGGGATTCAGTCTGAGACGGCTTCCCAGACTTGGCAGTATCTTTTCTGCTCCAGGTGTTTTGCTTACGAGCTTGATACCCGTATGCAGTAAAGAATGCGTCAGCCTTCTCTACCATTTGGCTGGCATCTTTCACCTGGCAGATCTTAAGCTGTGCTATGAGCTCAGCAGGCCACGACCTCTCTAGCTGTGTACGCAGCGTAAGGTCAATTATCCCCTCACGCGTGGAAGGAGTTTCATCTTTCTCCATCCACTCACCTAGGTAAGCAGTAAGACGGTCGAGGAACTGAACAGCTGTCTCCTTGTCTTGGAGACGAGCTCGCATGAACTGAACTTTGGCGTCGTCTACTGTGAGACCATACGCCTTAATGAGTGCAGCTTTCATCACTTCATACGTGAGATTGTCTCCACGAATTCTGTGGAGAATATCGAGGGCAGGGCCCTCAAACAGGCTAAGAAACTGAAGCCGCTTAGCTGCATCATCGAGCTGGTAAAGCTGAGCCATGTCTTCAAATCGAGCTATGTATGGCTCGATTCGCTCGCCATCTTTGTATGGGGGAAGCTTGATGTGTGGGGTCGCCATAACATGTGCAGGGAGAGCGCTCGTGGAGCTTGAACCAACTGCACCAGATGTGTCTGAAGCCAAGGAATCTCGCTTGAGCTTCAGCACTTCAAGTTCATGTTTCTCGCGTGCTTCACGTTCGGCACGTTCATATTCACGTTGTTCCCGCACGTGTTCTAAGTCGAGTTCGCGCTGTTTTTGCTCGTGTTCACGCTGTTCTCGCTCGTATTCGCGCTGAATTCTACGCTCTTCACGAGCATCTTTCTCACGTTCTTGCTCGTAATTGAACCGTGAGAGTATGTATTCTTTGATTTCAGTTGGGTCCGTAAGGCCCATATCTTTGGCTTCCTGTAAAAATACAGCTGTAGCCATGATGCTAGCTCAATTTACTAAGTAACTAGCGACTCGGTACTGATTGCTGCTTCGCAAACGAATGCCAATAAACACAAATAAAGAGTACAGACACAAGGTAGTGGTGACCAGTCTCATCCAGTTAACTGGCAAAGAATAAATCAAAAATGTAAATGACTGGGAAGACTATTGTCAATAATAAACACAATGGGTACGGCGACTTCCCAGGAGCGAATAAAATCGTCTGACGTTACCAAGAATAAACGAGTTAAGTACTCTATTGATTAATAAAGCAAAATTCACTTGCTAAATTAAGGGTAAATACCAGTAAGCTTGTGCCTATAAACTTTAATGGTAAATACCTAAATATGAATGAGTGAGCACTATCTCGTGAATAGCTTTAGGGTTAGGAGTTAATATCCTGGAATGAGGTCGCCAATTGTCACGGGGTTTTTATAATAACACAGCAATTTTAAAATAAATGGTTAAATATTATTTAATTTGATAATAATATTCAATAATATTGAAGAGCAGAGACAATGATTGTCTTGCTACATCAAGCAACGATTACTTTACGCTGACTTGCTAAGATTCTCTAAGAACGAGAATTTATAATTTTTTCAATATACTACAGCAGACTAATTCATTCACAATTGCTGAATTACTGTACTGTTAGCCTCTGGAGAAAGTTCAATCTCTGACAATAAATAACTAATACTAATAATAATAATCATCAGGTTCTTGCTGAGCTGGCACAATGGATTTTAAGTTAATACAACAAGACTGGTCTAAGTTATGAAGCAAAGCTGTTATATGGAAAATAAGCTTAATTATGGAGAAATGAAACAAGATTTTACTCTACATTAAGCTCCAGAAATAGAAGTCAAATTTATTAATCACAAAAAATAAATTTAACATTACATTTCAAATCAAATCAATGAGACGCACTCGCTCACTCACACAGAAGCTAAATACTTACGCCTAGGAAAAACACCTTAACTAAACTCTTAAAACTAGGAAATACACGAAGGAAATACCAGTCGATGAATACAATGTATTTGAAGGGAGTCGAGTGTTTGCTGTGACGGAGACAGGACCTGTGCAGCAGTGCGAGAGGTCAGCTAGTACCCAAACTCCACTTACAGTTTCTCCAAGCTCCCACCTTTAGTTCTCCAGCTTTGGGTGATACATAGCATTCAGCGACTGGTATTTCCTTCGTGTATTTCCTAGTTTTAAGAGTTTAGTTAAGGTGTTTTTCCTAGGCGTAAGTATTTAGCTTCTGTGTGAGTGAGCGAGTGCGTCTCATTGATTTGATTTGAAATGTAATGTTAAATTTATTTTTTGTGATTAATAAATTTGACTTCTATTTCTGGAGCTTAATGTAGAGTAAAATCTTGTTTCATTTCTCCATAATTAAGCTTATTTTCCATATAGCTCCTAGCTTGCATAAACGGTTGCTTTCATAACTGGTACTTAGACCAGTCTTGTTGTATTAACTTAAAATCCGTTGTGCCAGGAGTTAATGCATCAGCAAGAACCTGATGTTATTATTATTAGTATTAGTTATTTATTGTCAGGGGTGAATTAACTTTCTCCAGAGGCTAACAGTACAGTAATTCAGCAATTGTGAGTAATTAGTCTCTGCTGTGTACTGTTGAGAAAGATTATAAATTCTCGTTCTTAGAGAATCTTAGCAAGTCAGCGTAAAGTAATCGTTGCTTGATGTAGCAAGACAATCATTGTCTCTGCTCTTCAATATTATTGAATATTATTATCAAATTAAATAATATTTAACCATTTATTTTAAAATTGCTGTGTTATTATAAAAACCCCGTGACACTACCTCAACACTGAACTGAAAAAAATATATATATTGTTTGTAAACGAAATATCGATATTTTATTGGAAATTCCCAATATTTACTTGGGTAACAATGAAAACTGTTTAAGCTGATGCGGGTGTTTTAAAAAGGCAGGGAATTTTCTAGACTAAGGACGCGTTACACTGAATTCTCTGAAGTGCTCTGACTGCTGATCTGGGTAAAGGCGGTGAAAAAGTTATTGGTGTGAAAGAGAGAGAGAGAGAGAGAGAGAGAGAGAGAGAGAGAGAGAGAGAGAGAGAGAGAGAGAGAGAGAGAGAAACAAAGGGGAAAGAAAAATGGAATAGGATGTGACAGGATGAACAGAAAAGGCTGAAACAAAAGAAACCAAAACAACAGAAAAAAAGGGGGAAACAGAGGAAAGAGATTTTAGTGATAGTACAGTACGCGCTTCCATTCATTTCATCTTACTTTTTTCCTTCATTTTTTTTTCCTGTTCTTTTATTTCTAGAGGGGAGGGGCGAAACTTTTATACTGGCCACTTTCGAGTTTGGGGGCTACAAGGAAGCTGAAAATATTGTTACTGATAATGTTCGTATCGCAAGCATGAACCGCGTTTACAAAAGATAAATGGTATGAGAATATAGCTTTGACAATATCGAGCCTCCTGTTTTGCATGCATCTCAATCATCCACATTACCCCAGCTCCCTCTCTCCTATCTAGCCACTTATTCATCCTCATCCTGCCCTCTCAATCCAGCTCCCTCCCTCCTATCTAGCCACTTATCCATCCTCATCCTGCCCTCTCTATCCAGCTCCCTCCCTCCTATCTAGTCGCTTATCCATCCTCATCCCGTCCTCTCTATCCCCCCACAAACTCTCCTTCACCACCCTACGCTCGACAAGGCTTTTTCCCCCCTCACAGTATCGAACCGTCTGTCCATGCACGCCTTTATATTGGCCAAATCCCCGGTAAGCCTCGGGGATGAGGTGGATGGGGAGCAGGGAAGGATAAGTCTTTTGAAGGCTGAAAGGGAAAGTTATAGAGGGGAAGAGGGAGTGAGGAAAGGGGCGTGTGAAAAATGGAGAGGTTAGGCCAAGTGTTTTTTTATGGATTCAGAAAAAGGAGATCTAATTCTCCCTCTCTCTCTCTCTCTCTCTCTCTCTCTCTCTTTCCCAGTATCTTCCCTCATTTTGTATATTTCCTACTAAAAAAAGAAAAATCAATCGTTGTAAATGCCCTTACAAATGGCAGAGGACCAGGCGAGAAGATTTGCTTGTGACCACCCTTTACTGGATTGAGGCGTCTGTCAATAGATAGACAGATAGACAGACAGACATTTAATATCCTCTCTAAGTTCAGTATACTGTACGTCCTCTATTATATCTTGAATTAAATGGAATATATGTCTTCGGATTGAACAGGTGAAGAATCCCATCCCTCGACCCCAACAAGACGATCCAACTCGACATCCGCCTTCCACTTGACGCTCCTCTGTCTCTCTGATCCGGCCCAGGCAGGAAATACAGCTATCATGAAATTCTCACAGTGACGGGGCGCTGTCAAGGGGCGCTTCCTTCGTATTGAATTCTGGTGGACCCGAATGCAAAATTAAATCAGTGGAAACAACAGACGACGTGTGGTATCTGTGTGTGTGTGTGTGTGTGTGTGTGTGTGTGTGTGTGTGTGTGTGTGTGTGTGTGTGTGTGTGTGTGTGTGTGTGCTTTAAAGGGAAGGTGCTGGTGGTTATCTGGCTGAAGGAATTTTGGTAGCGGTTGTGGTAGATGGTGGTTATTGCTTGACTACGAAATCAGAATACTTGTAGTTATTGGCATTAACTGTGGCCATGAAGGTGGTTGTGGCGATCGTTGGTTGCTGTTGAAATGCTGGTTTTCTTGCAGTCGGCTTTATGTAGTCTAAGTCGGAGCATATTTATTATGTACCCTATTAAGCAGTCTATTCCCTGAAACCGAGCCATTAGTGCTGATTATGTAGTTAGTATAAGTGGGATGTTTTTTATGCATCCCATTAAGCATTTCGTTCCCTGTGGCCCGATCCAGCAGTCCTCTCACACCCCAGCATATGGCACCCCCACACCTACCGCTTCCCTCCCTTCCTCACCCTCCTTCATTAATACAGGTCCCTCTCTCCCCATCACCCTAACCCAGGCCCTATTCCTCTGAGCCTAGCAGGTTCTCTAGCACCTTCTCGTTAGCTATTTTTGATGCATATTACACCTTAGTATTCTCTTGCGTCCTATTTATATCTTTCTTATATCTACGTGGATTACAGTAATGTCATATGTTAATGGACTAGATTAGGAAATAAAGATGTGATGAAAAGGTGCTGCAGTGCTCTTTAGGTAACCTGGCAAAAAACCTTAACACCTTTCAGTTCAGCTGATGGTTAGGTGTAGTAGAAAAGAACTTTTTTTTTGGGGGGAGGGGTATATATGTTACTTCCAAATGATTTTTTCAGCACACACACACACACACACACACACACACACACACACACACACACACACACACACACACACACACACACACACTCCCTTTCCCCCCTCACACCACCCCTTTGACCCTGTCCCATATACCCTGGCCCAGCAAATACCACACCGGGGACACAACCAATATCCCGGCACGAAGGCCTGATAAAAAGCGAGCAGAGGGAGGGGTGACAAAGAGTGACGTAGGAGTGATGTGCCCGCGAGGATGTCAGGGTCTCTCTGTCTCTGTCTCTCTGTATATCTATCTATCTCTCTATTTATGTTCTCCGTCCGTCTGTCTGTCCTTCTTTATGTCTGTTTTTCTGTATGTCTGTCTCTATCTCTGTCGGTCGGTGTCTGTCGGTCTATCTGTGTCTCTGTCTATTTATCTACTTATCCGTCTATTTTTCTGTCTGTCTTTTAGTCTTTTTGTCTGCCTTTCTTTCTCCAACTTGTCTAGCTTTTTCCGTATCTGAAGTCTCACAACAATATTTATCTGGCCAAACTATTCACCGTTTCTGCAATACCTCCCTCTTCTCCTCTAACTCTTTACCCTCGTCTCCTCCTCTTCCATCACTAATCTCATTGCCGGAACTAAACCCACGATATACTTCCTTGAGCACACACACACACACACACACACACACACACACACACACACACACACACACACACACACACACACACACACACACACACACACACACACACACACACACACACACACACACACACACACACACACACACACACACACATTGCCTCCTTTCATATTCTCCCTACTTCTTCCTCTTCTTTATTTTCATATGCTCCTGAAGCAGAGATGAAAGAGGAAAATGATGATGGCGATGAGGAAAGGAAGGAAAGGGATAAAAATGTTGTTGTTGTTGTTCTTGTTGTTGTTGCTGTTGATGATGATGATGATGAAGGGAAGGAAGAGGACAGTTTGAATGTTAATCATGATAATGTAAGGGGATAAGGATGAAGGCAAAGAAGGGACAAGTAATTATGATGATGATGATGAAGAGAATAATGAGTGGCCGTAAGAGGCTGATGCATCTACCATCACCAATATCATCATCATCATCATCATCATCATCACATCACCACCACACTTCATTAATTAACATCTCAGCCTCTTTCATACTCCGCGTTCCCCCACTCAGGCCACGCCACTCCCTTTCTTCCAGATCAAAGAGAGATGAGCAGCATTTTTCTCACAAGGTACAATGGAAAATTTCTTGTGGTAGCGACAGCCTAAGGAGACGAGTATATTATGTTGGGTAGATTCAGAGTAGTTCATAGCGCTCCATTATTATATCCTGTGTGTTGTGGGGACGGCTGAGTATGCTGGTAGGGGCGTGAGTGTGACCCCGGGAGAAGGATGAGATAATGCAGGATAGACACTGATAACACTGAACTCCCGGAAATAGCCAGGCAGAGTGAAAAAGGAGCGTATTATATGGGTGATTACGGAGACTCAAAAATAATCGATGACCTGAGGACAGACTCGCTTTCTCTCTCACTCAGTAGTTCGTAAGGAAGAGACCAATTCTACCAGGTACAGGAGGCTTCGTAACACCTCTTCCTTAGCGATTTGGTTTGCTTATTACACCCTGGCATTTTCTTTCATGCTGTTTTATACATCATGACATTTTCTTTTATATACTCTGTTATTTTACGTATTAAGCGATGGTACTTTCTTGGATACTGTAATACCGCTTTCATTGCGCTGGAGTGGGACGCCTTCTCACTGTGGCACCGATGCACCCGGACGGAGGATCTGTCAGGATGCACAAAAGCCCCTCTACTCCCCCCTCAAGGGCGGTGTGGCAGTGTATATAGAAGTCTGTTTACCTTATAAAATTGGCAATTTCACAGGCGATTACTGATAGGGACTGTACATTCTAGGCACCTATGGTAAAAATTTTAATCTATCTGTCTGTTTATCTGGCATTCTATCTATTTATCTATCTAGCAAGTCGCCCTGTCCTGTGGCTGCCCTCCTCCCAACTCACACACCCCTTCTCTCAAACATCTCTCCACTTCATCCTTCCATCTCATCCTCGGTCTCAGCCTCCTCCTCTCTCCAAATTTTAATCCCCAAAATTTCTCTGGGGCGGGAGTGACATAGGATCCTCCAAGACAACAGGGTGAGTCAGTAGTCTGGAAACACTGGGGAAAATATCGTGCTTTCTCTCCTAGAAGATTTGCGCCACCATCTCTCTCTCTCTCTCTCTCTCTCTCTCTCTCGCTCTCTCATAATCATCATCATGTGGCCTTTTCCTTTTCCTAGCACCTTAAAATGGAAAGGGGGTGGGGGTGATCTCTAGAGGAACTGCAACTTTATAAACTTAAGCAGATTAAAATGCATTTTTCATTAACTTGCCTTAATAACTGAAATGAGTCAGTGATAAATTTGTATAAGTAATTCACTCTATCACTTTAGATAAATAAGTGCTCCTTTATTATATGTAATTAATGGTCTCCTGAAAATAAGAATGGGGGCACGCCGGCCACACTCCCCCCTCAAAAAAAAAAAAAAATTATGCCTCCTCCAAAGCTGAAAAAAATCGTCTAAAAATTTCGACAAATTACTGAAAAAAAAGTCCCCGGATTCAAAGGGTTAAACGTTACTAGAATGATATACTTTGCGCCTGAGGGATGGAGGGAGGAAGGCTTGATAGCTCGGAGGGAAGGCGTGATGGGTGGGAGGGAAGGCGTGCTGGGTGGGAGGGAAGGCGTGCTAGGTGGGAGGGAAAGCTTGATGGGTGGGAGGGAAGGCGTGATGGGTGGGAGGGCGAAGGTGGGGAGCTGGGTCGAGGTTAAATCAAACAGTGGCTGAAAGACAGAGCAAACACGCCATTCATTTTTACTGGCTGGCAAAGGCGATCAATCAACGATCGCCTCTATTGGATTTTCTCTTTTCTCTCCTATCTGTCTGTCTCTCTTTCTGTCGTCTTCTTAATCAATCAGTCAATTAATCGTTT
Organism: Coenobita brevimanus; assembly: GCF_032717465.1. Taxonomy (NCBI): domain Eukaryota; kingdom Metazoa; phylum Arthropoda; class Malacostraca; order Decapoda; family Coenobitidae; genus Coenobita; species Coenobita brevimanus. The sequence continues at coordinate 1,543,294 of NC_136979.1, forward strand.
TATCTGGTTATCGGAAAATCTATCAGGCCATTAGTTTGTCAACGCTGTCTGTTTGATTTCTTTCTCTCCCTCTCTCTCTCTCTCTCTCTCTCTCTCTCTCTCTCTCTCTTTCCATCAGTAACTAGACTCCACTGAGCATCAACCTATTTCCCCCACATCTAAGTTAATTCTCACCAGGATCCCCTTAACACTCTCACTCTTCCATTCAGTACTGTCATTCGATTTTTAAGTTCCTATACTCTGTTTCCCTTAACTTGGCTGACTGATGGAGAGGAACGCCTTCATGTGGTGGCACCGACGTAGCTTGGTGGTGGCTCTACCCAGTTAAACAAATGTCCCTCGCTTCCCTCACCATCCCACGAAAGAAGAATTGTGGACTGCAGATAGGGGGCAGTCATAATAATAATAATAATAATAATAATAATAATAATAATGATAATAATAATAATAATAATAATAATAATAATAAAAACACATATACTGTACACTAGATGCAAAATCAATAATAAAAAACACTGATATACTAGATCCAAAACAGGCTTGAAGGCATCGTGTGTGTGTGTGTGTGTGTGTGTGTGTGTTTCAGCGAGGTCAGCAGCGATGAATCTCCGTCCTAGCACAAAACCCAGCAGGATATAATGAAGCGGTGAGGTGTAGGCAGGGATTCCAAGCTAAATCCAACCCAGCATAATGAACTCCACCTACACATGACCTTAGCTCAAACACGGAGGCAGAAGTTGTGGAAAGAGGATGGACTGGCAACAGGACGAAGGAAAGGGAGAGGTGTGGTGGAAGATAGATAGAAAGATAGATAGACAGAAGTAAAAGGAGAAGAAGAAGAAGAAGAGGAAGAGGGAGAAGAAGAGGAAGAAGAAAGACAGCATCTGATTGAAGGAGTTAACGTTCTTGTGTTTATGGATAAGTCTGGCTTTATGTCCGCACACACTTGGCGTCGTCGAGAATTTTTCAAGAGAAAGAAAAAGAAATATATTTACAAAAGAGAAATATTGTAAAGAAAATAAACTTTGAAAGAAGACATGGCGTAAGGTTAATCAGTTTATTTTGACCTCATCGTTCCTGTTTCATCAACATCATTATTATTATTATTATTATTATTATTATTATTATTATTATTATTATTATTATTGTTATTATTATTATTATTATTATTATTATTATTATTATTATTATTGTTATTATTATTATATTATTATTATTATTATTATTATTATTATTATTATTATTATTATTATTATTATTATGCTTGTACGTACTTAGAAACGTGGGATTTGTTCAAGAAAGAGCTGCATATGAAACAAGCGTCATTCTGAAAGAGTTATTCATTTTAACTTTTACTTCATCATTCTTATTTTTATGGATCTGTGTGTTCTTATGCTGACACACGTTCGGAAAAGTCATTTTTTGTTTTCCAAGCGAGAAAGAATTTTATTTAATAGACAACATCGTAAAGAGGGTGTTAATCAATGAATCCTTATTATTATTTCTAGGTTCTTGAAGCCGTACTCAGGATGGAAAGTCCAAGAAATAACTATCTTCCCTCCCAGGTGTGATGAGCAGAATAAATCAGTAAAGAAATGGTGCTAGGAAATCTTCAAAGCCAGTTAAATTACGACCCCTGTTTTTATGGATCTTTTTCTTTTTTCTTCTAACGCTCGGAGGTTTCCCCGAAGCGTGTGGAATTATTCAAGAGCTGGCGAGCAGTTGGGGATGCGGAGTGTGAGGCGTGCAGCATGAAGTGGCCAGGCGCGTACCTTTTCCAAATTGGTGCTAAAGTTTTTATGATCTGACGCCAACTTTCCCGCCGGTGTTCATGGCCCGTTTGGCTCCAGACTCAGGTGTTCAGAACCACTCCACCCGTTCCCACCTCCTCCACCTCCACTACCGCCACTGCTGTCTTCATCATCACCGTCTCCTCCACCTCCACTACCGCCACTGCTATCTCCATCACCACCGTCTCCTCCACCTCCATCGTTACTATTTTCACCACCAACACCCTCTCCATCATTTTTTACTCTCTGCCACCACTACCACTGACCCCTTTCCACCACCATTACTATTACTCTCTTCTGCCACCATCACCAGCATCACCACCACCACCACTCTTTCCACCACCACCAATACCCCACCCCTTCCCACCTCCTCCACCATCACAACCACCATCACTGTCACCACCGCTCTACTCTTTCGCGCCAGTAATACCACTTCACCCCCTCCGAGAAGAGAGAGAGAGAGAGAGAGAGAGAGAGAGAATGGGAGATCCTCAGATACTGGGCTACCTCAGTGTTTACCTAGTAGGACCGCTCACCCGCACAACTTCCTCGCCAAATATTGGACTTCGCCGCCTGCCCCAACTTGTGTGTTCCGTCACGGTATTAGTTTCAGCCCGTGCGGATACCTGTGTCCCTCTCTACACCTCCTGCCCTCCATGCCAACCTACTCTTCTGTCTTAAACTCTTTTTACTCTAACTTGGCCTCAAACTGGCATCTCTCCATCTCGAATGCTGGATGGTAACAATAGATTAACACGAAAATTTGATGTTAGTCATGAAGAAGTGCTATGGAAAGGACGTAAAGCCGTAGCATTGTCTTTTACCTGCTATGGAAAGGATATAGAGCCGTAGCACTGTCTTTACCTGCCACTGAGATACGTGAAATAAGCTGCAGAAAGACAAAAATGTAGGTCATTTATTAAGGAGAAAAACAAAGTAGCTAGAAGTCACACACTTTCCCCTTTTCGTTAGGCCCGTTCTACTTCCATTTTCTTTTCTTTTTTTCATGAAGTTTTCCCCCTTCCATTCCCCTCATTTACCAACCTGTCCCTCTCTACTCTCCCTCCCTTCCATGCTAAGCTACTCTCCTGTTCTTCTTGATAGTAGCTTCTCTTCCCTTTCCTCCATTTCTATGGATCCTTCAATGCCCATTTTCTCTCTCTCGCTTTCGCTCTCTCTCCCCTATCTTTTCTCTCGGTGTCTCTCTCTGCACCTCCCATCCTCTGTGCCCGGCTGCTCAAATGTCTCTCTAGTTAGCAGTTCACCACCCTGTCATTTCGGCGCCACGTGAAAGCGTTCCTCTCCAGCAAACAAAAGAATACAGTAAGCCTCCTAAACTGAAGACTCCTCCTCCTTCTCCTTCTTCGTATTCACAACTCTCCTCCTTGCCTCCGTAGTTTGTGGTTTTCACGTGTTCACCCACTTTATTTCCACTTTCCAATTTCTATCAATTCCATATTCATTCGGCATCAGTTGCGGCTCCTGGCATTTCCATTCCGTAGTTGGGAAGCGCGAGTGTTATCGTATTTTTCACAGGTCTATTAGCTTGCATTTATTGATCAGCCATTGTTGGGATCAGGTTGCCGCATTTGTGAAACGTCCTAAGCAACTGGTGTCGGAGAGGGATCCCTTCATGTGGTGGTACTGATAAAATTGGACAGTGGAGCTGCCCGGATGTACAAACGTTCCTAGATTCACATCCCTATCCCTTGAAACGAGGGTGGTGGACTGAAGGGGAGGGGTTACTTCAATTCATCGTTCACTGTGTTTACATTCAGATAAAACTTGGGTTAAAACTAACAATTACTACAATTATTGCTGCTGTTGATACTGCTATTACTACCACTACTACTACTACTACTACTACTTATCAGATGCAAATTATTAACTCTTTGCTATCATACTCTTGTTAAAATTCAAGCATTATACGTGGTGTGACATTACGTATCAAATTCTAACTTTCCCTTAATCACAGAAAGCTAAGCGCGCGATTACCGTGTGAGCTCTTTAACTGATTAGGGTAGTCTGGTGTTCACTAAACTCCTTTTACTTTAACCTATCCAAAAATTACCATCTCTCCATCATGAATGCTGAGTTGTGGCAATAGATTAACGCTAGAATATGGTGCCAGTCGCGAAGAAGTGCTGTGGAGAAGTTGTAGAGTTGTTTTATTGTCTTTTTCCTCTACTGACGTACGTGAAACAAGCTGCAAAAGGACAAAAATCTGGGCCAAGTTAGTTTAGAAGAAGTATAGATCCTTCAATCTGAGGACATATTTTTCTCTACTCTACCTGCTCCATTCATTAATCGATTTTTTCTGCTTAAGCGATACGCCTTGCAGTGAACGGGTTAATGGGGGTTACATTTTACCCCTCCAGTTTGAAAAGCCTCCTCAGTGTTGCATAAAATCATCAACAGATAGCATGAATGAAATAATATAGTGGGATATTGGTCTGAAATGGTTAGATATTATAAAAATTTTTACTGCCTCTTTGTTCGATGTGGCGTATTATATTCAAGCACATATTTTTCATCCTACTTTGTCATCCTATTCTCTGTTTCCCTCTTTCTCTCCCTCTGTTATTCTTTTCCCTTCGTATTTTCTAAATTATATCCACCTCTTCCTTTAGTTACCCATCTTCTGTGCTTGACGTGGTATATGAAAATGAAGCTTAATATTTTCCACCCACCTCGTTTACCATCACGTTCTCTTTGTTTATCTCCCTTCCTCCCTCCCTGCCTTCTTCCCATGTCAGCGTTTCCTTTCTTTCTGTCTGTCTATGTTTCTTTCTTTCTTTCTTTTACATTATCCACCTCTTCCTTTTTTGTTATTTCCCCTCTGTGTTGGATGTGGTATATAAAACTCAAATTTTTATTTTTCACTCACCTCGTTTCCCATCGCGTTCTCTATGCTTACCTCCCTCTCTCCCTCCTTCTTTCTCTCTCGCCTTTCCTCCCTTCTTCTCTCCCTCCCTCCCTTTGTTTCGTTCCCTCCCTCTTTCTCTCTCTCTCCCCTAGCGGTATATCTCCCAGCCTCTACAGCCAAGCAATCGTCTTGTCCGGAATAACTCCATTACTTGAACCTCCCATTCGCTCCGACAATTCTATCTGTGTTTCTCTTTGACTACCGCAGACCTATCATCCTTTCATGTTTACTGATACTCTTACCAGGGTCTGTTGCTTCTGTTGCTCATCCTTTCTGTCTCTCTATCTCTCTGTCTCCGTCTGTCTCTGTTTCTATCTCTTTTCTTGTTTGTTGATACTCCCTACCCATGTTCATTGTTTCGGTTCCGCATCCTCTCTCTTTCTCTCTCTCTCTCTCTCTCGGTACACATCCAGACAAACAGACAGATTAGCATTCTCAGCCTCTCCCTCTCCCTAAATTCACTCATTGACCCTTCTTCCTCTCCCTTCATTTAGCTTGTTGCCGCTCACTCCTCCCCTTCCTCGCTAACTTCCACCCAGAGAAACATTGACTTCTAATTTCCTCCATACTTTCTCCCCTCTTCCCATTCCCTTCCCTTCCTTCTCCATATCCGACGTTCCAGACTCCTTCGTTCTTCCTTTTCCTTGATCTTTGTTCGCTTTCTGTTCAATGTCTTCTCTGTGTCCTTCGCTTTCTTATCTTCGTTTTTTTTTTCTTTTTTCTTGTTCGCTGGTTTTTCTGTGCTTCTCGTTTGTTCACTGCTCTTCATTTTTTTTTTTTTGGGGGGGGGTTCACAGTCTTTTCTCTCTTGCTTGCTAATCTTTCGTTTTCTTTCTCTTTATTTTTGTTCATTTTCTTATCTATATTTTCTCACTTTTGGTTACATAAAAGTCACTCATAAAGTCTTTGGTTACTAATCTTCAGGTTTTGCTATCAAGAAATCCGTCTGACTGTTCGTCCGTCCGTTCTCTCTCTTTCTCTCTCTCTCTCTCTCTCTCTCTCTCTCTTTCTCTGTCACGCTAATTGGAACCTCGTACAAAATGGGGGTGTGGGTAGGTCGGTGATAGATGATGCAGTGGGATAATTGATAACGCCGACGGGGAATTTCTACATAAGCTGCCTTTGTGTACGTGGTGATGTGTTTGCTTCCGCGGAAACATGGGCGTGGGAAAATATTATCTTCTCTCTCTCTCTCTCTCTCTCTCTCTCTCTCTCTCTCTCTCTCTCTCTCTTTCGTGGGGGTGAGTTTGATCTAAAGCAGAACAGAATTGTGCAAGTTGACCTTTTCCTGTGACCTTGACCTTAGACCGACTGTATATTAAAGAATAATTTTACTTCTTGGCTTGCTCTCAACCCTTCCATCAAGTCTGGCTAAAATCGTATCAGATTTTTTTTAACATCTACAGTACCACTCCGACCAGCCCAAGCCCTCCAAGCCCTCACCGAAGCTACGCCAATATTACGCAGTACCTTTCTCCAGGGGATTTATTTTGCCTATCACCCCTTAGTATTGATTTATGGCATTTAGATAGTTCTTTCATTGACATAGGTTACATGAACAACATACGTGAGGGTTAAAAAGTTTGAGGGGCAAAATAAATCGCCAAGGAAGAGACGTTACCAAACCTCCAAAGCCAACAAGAGTATGGCGCTGTCGGTCTATCTGCTCAGTATGTATGAGGCGGCAGACGGATTCTTGAAGCAGCTTCCACTTCATCCTTCCTTTGACTGCGAAACTTGGATCAGATTCAAAATACACACACACACACACACACACACACACACACACACACACACACACACACACACACACACACACACACACACACACACACACACACACACACACAGCAATACCACTACTCCAGTCCCTCGCATCGTCCAACATGTGAAGGTCAAAGAACACAGTAACAACAGACAAATACTTCGCATCATCAAGAAGGGAAAGGTCAGAGCATTGCAAGTATAAGGTCAGAAATATAAACTCTGCTGCCTTTACTATAACTTGGCCCAAAATTACCGTCTCGTCCTGAATGCTGAGTTGTGAAAATAGATTATGAAATACGATGCTCCTCAGGGAAAAGTGGTTTGGAAAGGATCTGGAGCCGTAGTATTGTCTTTTTCCTCCATTGGTTTACGAGAAATAAGTTGCAAAAGAGAGGTAATCTGAGCCAGGTTTAGGTGAAAAGAGTGTAGTTACCGTGAGAGGAATATAAACTCATTGTAGGCATTGTACTGTGATATGAAAAGATGTTTTAGATATGTAGTTCCCGTAATAACTACGCTGGTTTTCCATCTGCCAGTTACTGTGAAAGAATTATAAGCTAATTTTAGGCTTTGAATGTACTATGATAGGCAACGGTGAATTTGATATGCAGTTCCCTTTATAACTACACTGCGTTTCCATCACCCTCTCCCCCCAGATGATGACAGAGTTTGTCGATGAGAGAAAAGGAGGGAGATAATGATTATTCAAAGACAGATGTCTGCTTGTACTCTACCTTTTACATAAGGACAAATTCTTTATAGCACTCTAGCTCCGTTCCCGGCCAGTGGTAGAGCCTGTCAGTGAGAGTATAGGAAAATGATGATAAACTCTGCTAATCTATTTGCAATGATCTGTCCGTACTCTGCCTTCAAGCAAAATAATCCACCTCTCTAACATTCTAGCTCGCCCCTCAGCTGGTGGCAGAATTTGTGGGTGTGACTACAAGAAGGAGATATACACCGAGTGTCCAGGAGACGCATATTTAATATCCAATATGTTTTCTTCCTTCCAACAGCGAAATTCAGCCTTCCAACGGTGCAGGTCCCCTTACAGAAGGTGGCAGAGTGTGTGGGTGTTGAGGGCAAGAAAAGGTACATGCAGGGCACATTTGGTTGTCTATCTGTCTACCTACCTATCTATCTGTCTGTCTACATAAAGGTTCGCTTGCACTCATCCTTCCAGCAGCAAAATTCACGTTTCCAGCAGTGCTCTACCCTCCCAGCTGGTGGCAGAGATTGTGGGAGCAGAGGGGCTGGAAGAGGAGGACGAGGAGGAGGAACCAGGCCAGATTAATTATTCCCTTTGTTTTGGCGTGCCTGTGCCTGCCCACCAAGGGATCACACGGACTGAGGGAGCAGCAGGAGAGGAGCTGGGGGAGCACCTGGAGTGAATCACTTCCACGGCAATAATGAAGCTCATGAATGATGCTTGGTCAAAAGAGGCGAGATTCCGAGGAGGTGGTGATTGCTAGGCGTAGGCTGGTTTGGGCTTGCTGATGACTGATGCAGGGACTTAGTGAGTGCTCTCTGGGTGGCTTGGGCTTGTTGTTGACCGAATGAGGGGCTTTGAGAATGCTTGAGTAAATATGGCTGACTACAAACACACGCTGCCTCTCAACCCAACGAGATATTTCACCCGACAGAAATGGATTATTCGTACAACCTTGTTTGTTTTCACCTAACCGAAATAGGACACCCGCACAACTTCAATATTAAGTGGTGGATGCATGAAATTCCATGAGCCTTAAGAGGTATTAATACATCTCTCTGGTTACTAGTTAAATCGACCTTCCACCCCGACTACACTGCAAGCTGAAAGGGGTTAGGGATCTTTGTCAACCTAAAGTTAACGCGTTACGCAAACACATGATGCTTCTAAACCAAGCAGGATTTATCTGGCACTAATACGTTTACTGAAACTATAATGCTATTTATTCCTCCATTTTCAGAAGCCTGACTCTAAAATAATCGTGAGTGCCGCAAAAACGCTATAAAATGATCATCAGCCACAACTACACTGCAAATCTTCAGTCATTCACTTGCTAGATAAAACTAAGCAGAAACAAAACATGAGCAGAAATGTGTCCGAAATACAGCAGTGATATATACATAATGCTACATGAATATGAAAGAGTGGTGTTTTCACATAATTACAGGCACACATGAATGTCAAGCTACACTTCTGTCATTGACTTATTTTTGGGTAATGCAGTCTTTTTTTTTTTTCTATACCACCGATATTAATCGTACTGCTTAATGGTCTTTTGCGTAACTCTCTCTCTCTCTCTCTCTCTCTCTCTCTCTCTCTCTCTCTCGTGTGTATGTTTTAAAGATGTAAACTATGTCAGTATTAGAATTTAGAACGAAACCAGAATACAAAGGAATCCTAAGCTGTAATAGGCAAAATAAACCACCAAGGAAGAAATGCCACGAAGCCTCCTGTACCAGTGGAATACGACCCTAAGAGCACCCAGGACCCAAAGCCATCGTCTCTTATCAACAACATATATTCTTTTCACCCTGACATGCTTCAGGCGTCCCTCTGATATTAGGTTACACGTCCATTACACACAAAGCTTGAAAGAAAATACACACACACATACACTGTTACATACACATACACAGGTACATGCACATACAAAGTTCTGATCTGTCTATCTGTCTGTCTATCAATCAATCAGTCAACCAGTCAGTCTATATACATTTATCGATTCCGGTGTGCATACTTGGGAGACTTCATTCAGTTTGGGAGAATTATTTCCAAATGGAGGGATCTGATCAACTCTTGAACATGCAGAGTAAATCTTCAAGGGGGTGGCAAAAATAAGGTATAAAAAAAGGCTTCCTCGTGTTGAAGAGGTTAATCGAACGTCGTCCAGGGAAGAGCTTCTAATTCTGGACTCGTTAAGTGGGCTCACAAGGGCTGGCCAGGAGGAGTAAGAGCAGTAGGCCTTTCTCCCCAGAACAAGGAATCTGCTGCCACTCTCTGATAGGGCACGTGCTGCTCGAGAGGTGGGGGTTCAGAGGGTGGGGTCAGTGGTGGAGAGGGTGGGGTTTGGGGTGGAGAGGGTGGAATTTAAGGGTGAAGAGGAGGGGATGTGGAGAGGGTGGGGTTTGTGGGATGGAGAGGGTGGGGTTTGGAGTGAAGAGGGTGTGGTTTTAGGATGGAGAGGATGGAATGTGGAGAGGGTGTGGTTTGGGGGTGGAGGGTGTGAAGTTGTTTTGTAGAGAACAGTTGGGAAATTGGGTGGATAAAGTTAGGCAATTCAGGTGGACTTTAGGACAGAGGGTGTGAAGAACAGAGATGGAGAAGTTGATGTTTTTATGTAGTGAAGGTGAGGTTTGTGGGTAGGGAGGGATGTGGCTGTGTAGGGAAGCATAAGGATTCATATTTACAAACTTTATTGAACTTCGTAGTAGTAGTATTAGGAGTAGGAGTAGTAATGTGGTGGTATTATTATTATTACTATTATTATTATTATTATTATTATTAGTGGTGGTGCTGGTGTTTGTAGTAGCTTGATTCATTCTTATGTAAATGCTTCCCCACCCTCTCTCTCTCTCTCTCTCTCTCTCTCTCACACACACACACACACACACACACACACACACACACACACACACACACGCCTATTATTTTAGAGGGAAAATCTTGACCCGACTGCTGGTTTCATAATGAACAGTAAACCAAGGCTTCTCGTTTTTTTCCCTTCCTCTCTCTCACATGGCACGAAGTTATTACTCCCCTCTCTCTCTCTCTTTCTCTCACACACACACACACACACACACACACACACACACACACACACACACACGAGTATTTTCTCTTCTTTCTTCTTCTCTTCTTCCTCTTACTTCCTTACTTCTTCCTACTCTTTTTTCTTCTCCAATTACACCTGCACCTACTCCTAGTCCTTCTACACTTCCTCTTACTCCTCTTTTTCCCCCTCTTCCTCTCCCTTCTCCTCCTCTCCTAATAAGTCGATCTTTCTGTTGTAATCTATCTGTCTGTCTATCTGTCTATAATACATATCTGTACTCTTGCCATCTTTTTTTATTTATTTATTTATTTTTTAAGATTAGAAGAGGGCGTTCGAACAGGAGGGGTAAGATACAGCCTTCATTAATCCCTTCACCACGATAAATCTTGGCCAAGTACGATAATAAAAGAGTTGAAAAATCGTAGGAGTTACCATGACTAGAATAATACATTAAAAAGAACTGATTGTATTCGGCTGGTTCTCATCTGACGTAACTGGCCATTTTTTCAACTTGAGTGCAAAGTCGTGGTTGGATGATATTCCGTGAGCCTTAGTTATGAGGTAGGGATGAGTCTTCTTGGTTACTAGTCAAATTTGCCCTCCAATTTGATTGCACCTGGTCATCAGCTGAGCTATAAATACTTACGGATCCTTGTCAATTGAAAACAAACCGACGATAATAATTAAAATACTCAGCTAAACTGAACTCTTATTAGAAAAGGAAACTATACTCTTTTCTCTTTAAGCTGGCCCAGATTTTCGTTGTTTTAGTAGCTTAGTTCATGTAGCTCTGTGGTCGAAGGAGATAATACTACTACTCCTCTACATCCTTTTCACAGCACTTCTTCATGACGAGCATTATATTCTGGTAGGAATCTATTGTTACAACTCAAGATTCACTGCAGAGGGATGGCAATTTTAAACCAATTTAGAGTAAAAATGTATAAACTACCCTCCCAAGAAAGAGCAAATGTGTTTCAGTGTGGCAGACCCGCAGGTAAAACAAACATCGCTCTGTTTAAAGCAAGCAAAGGGCAACTCCGTGAACCTCCTCTTCCTCCGGGTTTTTTCCTACTGAACCCCTAGAGGTAAACCCGCAAGGCTTTGTGAGAGGAAGCAGCAGCAGCATCCCATCCTCCCCTCAGACTTCAGTGCTCCCTCCTCTCAGGCTTTCCACTGCATTACGTCTCATGATTTGGCCGATCCTTGAGTTTGAAAAGTTTGGTTGAATGTATTTCTATTACGCCGGGGTAAACAGGCATGGTTTCTTTAGAGGATGTGGTTAATGTCACATGGTTTTATCTCCAAATGAGGGCATTTTAAATTATTTTACAATATAATACAGCTTACAAGGATTTATGTCTGCATGAACAATTCGTGTTTGTTTGTACAAAGATAAGTAAATAAATAAAATCAATTTTACACGGTTTTATTTCTTTCACTGAAGGCATTATTAATTTTAATAATATAACGCAGAGCTTTAAAAAAAATTATGTATCCATCAGTAATACGTATTTCTTGTAGATAAATAAATAAATAAATAAATAAATACATACATAAATATATCCTGTACCATAGCTACAGGTATACAAAGACATTGTTATCTCAACGCTCCTAAGTATCTGTCATAAAAACATAACCCTCAAATGTTATCTTCTATCGATGAAATATTAATACGATGACTCCAACATCATCATCCTTTTAAACACATATCCATTTAGTAACCAATTCTTTAACGTCAAACCTTCCTGGATTCATACAGATTCCTGATATCAATTTTTATTACTTCTAATCCCCTACACGCCAGACTTTAGTGTAATCAAGCTCTTTAGTTACTGGTGAGAGGGAGATCTACTCCTTTATACTCGTATATATCAATTTAGTTACCGATATTTTCAGCGTCACAAGCTCCTGTGTTTATATAGACTTTTGATATCCGTTTTTATTCCCTCTCATCCCTCCACGCCACTGATTTGTGTGATCTAACTTTATTTACTGGCGATGGTGGGAATTTGGTCCTTTGTATATCCATTTGGTTACTGATTCTTTCACGTCACACGTTTCTGGGTTTATACAGAGTCCTAACATCTATTTTTATTACTTCTCACCCCTACATACCACCGATTCGTTTGGCCTAACTCTTTATTTACTGGTGATGGGGGGATCCAGTCCTTTGCATATCCATTAAATATGGATTCTTTTAACATTACAAGTTCCTGGTTTATACAAAGTCCGAACATAAATTTTTGTTTCCTCACCCCTACACGCCACCGATTCGTGTGATCCAACTCTTTATTTACTGATGATGGGGGGGATCTGGCCCTTTGATATCACGTTGAGCCTAACCGTGCTGTTGACGTATAATCAGCGGTGGATGGGGAGGTGGAGGGATCCCTATATGCTTCATCAACTATCGCCAATCACGTCCCCATGCATTTTTCTCCTTATGACCTTTGAAGTCGCCTTGTTCGAATAAATGGATAGGGTGTATAATTGGAAGGTAAATTCCGTTCGCTACGATAGCATAATCCTGATTCTTGCTGCCACCAGTCATTTTTGCTCAGCTTAGGGGAGGTCTTTTTGGGGAGTTCTTTTTTGAACTGAATGGGTTAGATGTACCCTTCAATAACACCTTTCATTCTAGAGGTGTTTCTGAGGTAGAATAAGTGCTTCTGGAGGCAGCAAGAAGACGTTTTAAACCAGCCCGATCGCAACATATGTTATGAAAGTTACTTTCTATTTTTGCACATGTTCGTGAGATTAGTTGGGTGTAAAAGTGACAAAGTACAGTGGAAGCTAAGGTGACCAAATTCTCACGTGCAATTCTCAGACATAGCATTTCTGTAGGTGCACCCTCTCTCACGCCCACCTATACGTAGAGCACAGAGTCAGTCGAGAGCAGGCTGTCAGAAGGGGTACCCGTGTTGCTCTAAAGAATGAAGCAGCCACCAGCAAGGGACGTCGTATGTTATCTCCTTTTGACATTTGAACAAATAAAATCCCTGTTCAAAACGAGGACGTATTTCTGTAGTTTATTCCTGATACTTTTCCTGAGATTATTTTCACGTCAGGAAAGGCCTGTCGTACTGCAAGAATAAATGACGGGAATATCTAGCTCCTCCTTTTTGGAAAATCTATCATCGGCATAATAAAATCGCCCCAAACCTTTTACTGGACTCTACTAGAAAAATGCATCTCCAGAGTGAAGGAATCCCTATCGTAATTTTTCTGTTTTTCTTTTGATTTACTTATTTATTAGTTTACAGGATTCAGACAAATTATCGACCTATTCTTTAACGTCAGTTGGCTGTTTTTATTTATTTATTTATCTCTTTATTTGTTTCATTATTCATAACAGGGAGGGCCAGGGAACGAGAGGGTACAGACTCTTTCAATGCTCCTTATTCTTCATTAAAAACTAATTCTAGATACGCCAGGAAAATGGACCGTAATATTAGTCTGTAAATCCCTCTTCCAAGTTCTAGAAAAAAGCAAAATTCTAGAAATGAGTCAGGCTCGTCTAGGTCTTGCCCTCCCCTCTATAATGGGTAAGAGGGACTAGAGACTGTAAGCATTTTTCCCCCTCCATTCCCAATCTCATTAGCGCAAATGGGGAAAAAAAGGACGCCGACTGAAGACATAAACACAGAAGACAGATTTTACGATGATCTGGTTCTTATTCTGTGACAAGCGAGATGTAGGCCCAGGATTCAAGATATCATAAGGGGCTTCGTAATGCCTCTTCCTTGGCGATTTATCGAATTCTCTTGTATGTTACGTATTTCTTACCGTCCCTTCCTTAGCGATTTATTTTCTATATTACACCTTCGATTTTTTTTATGCTATCTTTATCGCTTTAATTTCGACATCGTTTGCATTAGTAGCATAGAAGAGGATTCTGGCTTGTAATGTTCAGAGTAAATCGCTACGGAAGAGGTGTTACGACTGAATTTATGATGATTCCCTCTGGTTCCTCTTCTGCAGCTGCCCTAATGGATGTGACAGGCGAGATTTAATGCCAGAAAATTGTATAGTATAGGAGGACAGAGCAGAATAACCAAGATTTAGGCCCATAGTCTCGTCAAGAAAGCTCCCTAACTCCTTTTCCTGAGCGATTTATTTTCTTTATTACACCTTACTTTCCTAAGCGATTCATTTGCTTATTACACCTTACTGTCCTATTCTGTGTTATAAAAATCCTTCAAACATCGCCATACACTGCATAAATAGCGTGCACAAGGATATTAACCAGCCATATCCTAAAATAAATCGCGAAGGAGGAGGTGCTAGGGACTCTTGTTTACCCGGCGAGAATACGGGCTGCAGTACTGGAAATTGTATAGTACACGGAATGGGTTATAAGTGAGATTTAGTTCTTCAGAAAATATATGAAAGAGGAGGATGGGTTAGACTGGAGTTGTCTAATTATTTCAAGAGAGGGAATGGTATGGGGGATAGAAGAGAGTTTATTATTTTTATTATTATTATTATTATTGTTGTTGTTGTTGTTGTTGTTGTTGTTGTTGTTGTTGTAGTATGTAGTAGACTGCAGGCTGAAATTTCCCCCCTCCTGCAGGCCACCATCTCCCTATTAGAGGATAGGGGGAGAGTTAAGGGACGTTTGCAAAATCAGGCAATAAAGAAAGAAGAATTAAATAAGATAAACACCATCAAATCTGAGGAGCAAAAAACTCCAATTCCATTACAACTTTGAGACAATTAAGTTCAATGAAAAATATTACGCTAATCTTGTACAAAACTCTTGCTGTACAATTTAACATGAAAAACCCACGTAAATCCCTGCCATCATCAGTTTAAAAACATTTTCGCTTGCTTTTTTTCCATTTTGATATCGGCGTAGTGATGGCTTTGCTCGCCTACGCATCGCACACCCGCTGGAATAGTAGCTCATCACGAAAACAAATTGCCGTGTTGGTTATGTTTGGGTTGTGTGGCGTACCGGGAAGAGAGAGAGAGAGAGAGAGAGAGAGAGAGAGAGGGTTCATTTGGATCAGGTACTATACATAATTGACACTTTTGCTTTGTGTAGTGCTGTTAATTATGGTGACTGAGTTCATTTGGATCGAGTACTATTCATAACTGACACGTTTGCTTTGTGCCACGGTATTAATAATTATGGTGACTGAAGATATATACACTTTTAAATATATATAACCAATTTTTCTAATTTCACGACGATCATGCCTACCGTAATTCAATTTTGTTACCTATATTTACCACAGAACCAACTTTTCAACCTTGAGGGGGAGGACATAGCCTTCAATAGCCCCTTCACTTCTACGGAGCTCCCTTAAGCTGATTCAAGTAGCCTATTGGTGGCCAGAATAGCCTATAGAAGACGTCCTCGTAGTGATGGGGTTCAAAGAAGAAGGCTTGGAATTATACCCATTGACTGCACCAAGGTCATTAAGAGAATCCTCCATTAATACATGGGATCTCTTTTAAGCTGAATCAAATCGTCTGTTTGTATTAAGGTGAGTATTTTGAAGATGTATTCAGACGATTCAAGGAGAGTTTTTCCCTACTCCTTTATTACGAGGGGTTACTGATAAGCGAAAAATAATAGTTTGTAGTAGATGAGGGGACCCATCATCCATTCTGTTGATGTAGTGCTACCTGCAGATGACTGGGCACTGATTGACAGACCAAATGATTTCTCGTGACCCAAGCAGCCATGTACTACATAGGGTGGTAACCATGTACAGTAGCCAAATGAACATCTGGTATTTTATCAGATTAAGACACTCGCCGGACGTCGCTCGTAAGACTTTATTCGCAGGGTGGTCAGGTTAATTGCCCAGATAATGTCACTTAGGGTCGAGCGATAAAATTACTTCACCTGAACCACCTCTCAGTTCCCTTCATCTCCCTTAAACATTTCCTTCCCTACCTCTCCCCCACCCTCCTCCTTCCCTTACTACCTCTTCCTTTCTTACATCTTTTTTCTCCCTGCTGACTTACCTCCTCTCCTTCCCACCTTGTTTCCTCTCCCCCTGTCTTCCCACCCTGCCTTTCCTCCCCCTACCTCCAACTCCTCCTTTCTTACCTTCACCCTTCCTCCCTTACTGCCTCTCCCTCCCCATCCTTTCTGCTATCAGCCCTTTCCCCACGACTTACCAATCTTCCCTCCCAGCATCCTTACATCCTCTCCTTCTTTCCTCAGCCTTCTCACTCTTTCCTCCCCCTCTCACTTTCCTCCCATCATTCCCTCATCACCATCCCTTTCTTGCCTCTTGTCTCCCTCACTTACCTCCTCTCCTGCCCTCCGTCTTTCCCTTCCCTCCTCCTCTCTCACTTTCCTCCCTGCCTTCCCTCCCCTCTGACGAAGTACCCATATCCGTCGGCCTGAGTGATACTTCCACAGGAACGGGGCACAAGTTACACTTCGCTACATGCTAGGGGTAGGGTGGGGCGGATTTATAGAAGATCCCAACCTTCTCCTTTTTACTGCAAACAAATATCTTTAACAGCTAATTATTATCTCAGATCGTTGTAGTTTTCTTAGACGGTCACTTGATATTTACTTTTACATTGTTAGCTGTATAGGTGAAGGCAAACACATATTCAAACTATCTCAAGCACTATGCAAGCTTCGGCAAGTCTATAAATATGGGGCAGGGTCGTCACCACCAGCATGGGTACTAGTTTAGAGATTTTTAAAAAAAGGAGATTCGCATCTACCTTGCGCTCAGTTCTGAAGGCCAGAGGTATGGAATCTAATTACATTTTAGAGATTTTGTCCACGTTTAGCGATATTTTTAGGAATTTTACCATTATCTCTAGCAACTTCTTGAATTTCGAACACTTAGCACCTTTCCAACAGAGGTATAAAATCAACTAGAGATTTTGACATTATTGCTAGCAATCATCTAAGGATTTTACCATCATTTCTAGCGATTTTCTAGGAATGTTAGCATCATTTCTGGGGATTTCTCAGTGTATCTAGCACCGTTCCAACATCCTGTCCTCCGATTTGGCAGCCCACGTCAGCAGTCTGAGCCATTTGTTACTCCAGATGGTGCAAGTTTGGCGGGCAGCGCGGAGTCGTAATGCACACCACCCCAGCTATCCACACCCATTAAAAAGGGGCAATGGGATGGCGGGAGGGCAGGGCTGTGGGTAATGAAGATGGAGTGGGAGGCAATGCACAAGTGACGCCTGAGGGAGAATAGTCGAGGGAATTTGGTGCGTTCTTGCCTAGTTGTAAATGGTGAAAGAATGTGGCGCGTTCGTGCCTATGTGTAGTAACTGCTGAAGGAATCTGGTGCGTTGTTGACTAGGAGTAACTGTACTAAGCTTCAGAAGAACGAAAATCTGGCCAAGTTAAGGTAAAAGGAGATTAGTACCTGGCTACACGTGTGGGTTTCAGGGCTGGAATATGAGGTTTCACTAAAGTCGGTAAAGTATGCGGAGATGATGTACCTCCTGTTCAAACAAGTACAAAAATCCTACATGAGGAAGCTTCAGGTCCCTTCGCTTAATGCCTTAGTGTGGTGTGGTGCGGTGTGGTGCGTTGTGGTATGGTATGGTGCGGTGTGGTGTGGTGTGATGTGGTGAGTGTAGGTGCAAACACATGTGTCAGCTTGAAGTGAGTTGGGGAGACGATTGACAGAGTTATTGAGGCGATTCGTTTGCGGGCACCCCTTCCAGGATTGTGGCGGTAGGCTATACATACATACATACATAGGTAGATGGACAGGTAAACAGATACCTGAATTATGAACTTTGACTGCTAGGCGATTTCACAGTTTCATAAGTCGCTTGGCAGAATATAACGTCAGAGTGGCAGGGATCAATGGATTAAGACATGATACCTTAATATTCAACAGGCATCAGTGAACAACCATGAAAAAAAGCTGTGACAAAAATCTCGCACGTACCGCAGCTAATCCTGCGTTATCAGGCTTCTTCAAACAACGCCCTCCAATAACTTTTCTTTGTGTCTTTTTTTCTTTCTTGTCTTTCTTTCTTTTTCTACGAGATGAGAACAATAGAGGCCACATCGCGGGGTGCCATTTGTGAGCAGCGTTCAGCACGACGCTGATGAAAGCGGGAGCAGAAAAAGGAGGAGGAGGAGGCGAGGGAGTGGGCGGGAGAGTGGCTCCATCATAACAGATTGAACAAAAGACAGTCGCCGTGAAGGAGGATCGAACACCTTGAGGCAATCAGGCTGGAGGCGCCAACGTATCTCGCTGACAAAGACTGGGTTGGGCATCAGATAATGTTTGTTCTTTTTGTTTCTCCTTATGATTACAGTGGTTACCATTTTAGCCATAATTTGCCATTTCCTGCTATCCCACAAACAAGACCTGACTGAAGCGCGACCAGAAAATTAGTCAGGCAGATCAAACCTACAAATAACAGCTTGTGTGTGTGTGTGTGTGTGTGTGTGTGTGTGTGTGTGTGTGTGTAAGTACTTTTTTGCACACGGACATCTATCTATCTATCTATCTATCTATATGGATGGAAGAAAACACAGCAAAGACCTTACGTTCTTTACATTTCTGACATTTCGTACTACACAAAGCCCAGCTTTGCTATGTGTGCCCAATATGTCCATGTAAGTGTGTTATTGTGCTTAATGCAATCTGATTCAACTCAAGCAAAGTATTCATCAGCTCAGCATCCGGCATAAAGACCTGCGAGCATGAGGAGTTCCCTGGAAGTCCCCGCCTACTCTTAACATTCACGGGCAAACTTACGTCCAAATCCCAAGTGGTAATTGTGTTTTTGCATGAAGGACAGAGGGTGTACAATCTTGCTATTTATCATGCTCTTTCCACAAAAACTGATCTTTAAATTACGAGAGGAATATAATCACGCGCTGTATTATTGTTTTTGTAGGAAAGACGAGAAAGGCAGCGTGCAGCAGCCCCCCGTGCCACTTGTTTCTCCTGCAAAATCAAATCATAGTCAGGACAGGGATGTGATGGCAAGTTTGATAGTGAATTCAGGCCCTGGTTTGCACAAGTGGGGGTCACGAACTTATAATGAGCGCCTCGGGTCTTGTCTGGTCCGGTCTGGTCCGGTCGGGTCGGGTCAGGTCGGGTCGGATCGGACAGAGGAGGACAGGTGAAGAGGTGTGTAGCAACTTAGGGCTACATTTTTGACTTTCTAGCATACGAGTAATTTCCTCAGATACTCTTTCTCATACTATACTCTGCTCACTTTGCCTTGGTCTAAAATTGCCATCCCTCCATCCTGAATGTTGAGTTATAGCAATAGACTAACACTGAAATATGCAGCTAATATATGTAGGTACATTTTTTTTTCTGCCACCGAGCTACGCGAAATAAGGCCCCAAAGGATAAAAAAATTTGCATCTAGTAAGGCAAGAATATGAGTAGCAACCCTTTCTGTTTGATAAGCCACTCAAACCAGCATAAAATCATCTGGAGATAGCAAACATGCTGTAATCTTCAAGGTACTGATATGGTTAAGGGATAAACGTCAATATAAATGTGAGCGTTATTCAGTTTTTCATATTAAAAAAATGATCATATGTCCGGTAAGATAAATAACACGGAGTAAATTTCGTACTTCTATAAATGACCTTCAGTAACAGAGGCCTACTTTGATGATGATGGTGATGATGATGATGATGATGTTGATGATGATAAATATTGCAAAACTAGATACAGGTAGGTGTGAGTAGGAGATCAGTGGCTGTGCAACATAGCTAATGATGACCCCATTACTCTCAACACGGTCACCAGACATCAAAGGTAAGGGAAGCAAGGCATTTACGTTTAACAGGGGGAAATCGCTTAACAGGCCAAGGCAAATTGATCCTCGAAACTGGGGTGAAACTTGACCCTTTGGAACAGAAGGCTGCGTTGTGTTCAGGCAAACTCGTCCTCGAAACTGGAGTGAAACCTGACCCTTTGAAACATGGAGACGACGTTTAATGATATATTCTCACTATCTCCAGACGATTTTTTTCAGCTGTGAGAGAGTTCTTGTAGCGAACGAGTAATTGGAGACAAAATCTACTATAATTATAGATTCTACAGTGAGGGAATGATAGATGTATAATGGGGCGAGAGGTTGGAGAGGGGACTGAGGGAGGGGTATATGCCGGGGTGGGAGTGGAGGAGGGGGTATATGCTGGGAGGGGGGGGGAGTAGTGAGTGTTGAGAAAGGGTATACAAGATGGGGTGGGAGAGGGTATATACTTTAGTCCTCTCAAATTAACTTGGCCCAAATTTTCGTCATTCTGTAGCTAATTTCCCCAGGTCAGTGACAGAAAACGAAAATGCTGCAGATTCACCACAGCACTTCTTCATGACTAGCATCATAATCCAGAGTTAATCTATTGTTATAAGTCATCCTTCAAGACGGAGAGAAGGCAATTTTAGGCCACGTTCAAGTAAAATGAGTATGGGTGGAGTGGGGAGCGTATAGTTGGTGTGGGAGTGGGGGAGGTAATATAGGTAGGGGAGAAGGAGTGGGGAGGGGTGTGCTTTAGGGGGAGTGGGGAGGGGGAGGAGGTGGGGGTGAAGAGCGTTGGCCTCGTCTCGTATGCTGAATGAAGTTTATTGAATTTCGTCCCTTTGAAATCATTTGCGCCGAGTCTCGCGCGACGTTATTGTCGGTGGAGGGAAAGGAAGAAAGGTGTGTGTGTGTGTGTGTGTGTGTGAGAGAGAGAGAGAGAGAGAGAGAGAGAGAAAGAGAGAGAGAGAAAGTCGCATCATTAAGGCAGATTAAAAATACTATTATTTGTCAGGTCTTATATCAGTATAATTGAGAGTGAGGGACGAGTGACAATTACCGCCATATCATCAGTCAACGTCGCAGCTGCTGGGGTGGCAATTCATAAAATATCACACACACACACACACACACACACACACACACACACACACACACACACACCTCTCTCTCTCTCTCTCTCTCTCTCTCTCTCACACACACACACACACACACACACACACACACACATCTTGCATCATTAGCACCCGAGTTCCAGCCTCATCACCCCAGACTCCAATAGTGATGCACAGTGAAATCATTAACAAAAAAATATTGCTGAAAAATAATAATTATCCAATTGTAAGTATTTAATATTGCACACGGAAATAATCGTTAATAATACAAGAAAAATATGCTGGATAAAGAAACAGGAAGTAGCCATGGAAATCAGCAGTAAAATAACAACTACACATGATTGTAAATTACCATTAAATTCACTTAATATGACAGGAAAAACTCACTCACGGTTTTTTTAAATAACAGAATAGAGGAAGGAAAAACAAAATGAATAGAGAAAATAATCATCTAACTAATCTAAAGAAATTTGACTTAGAAATAACACAGAAAAGACTTAGACACTTACCTGCATAATTCCTGTCGGTGTCGATGGTGGAGATTTACGAGAGGAACTGTTCTCGCTCAGGTGCATCCGACTGTCGCCAATTTCCTCACTATCCTCACTTTTCTCACTGTCCTTACTTTCCTCACTGTCTTCACTTTCCTCACTATACTCATTTTTCTCACTTTCCTCACTCCCCTCACTTTCCTCTATTCTCACTATCCTCACTATATTAGTTTTTCTCACTTTCCTCACTATTCTCACTTTCCTCACTATCCTAGACGTCCAGGATTCTATGGGAGTTTAGGGCAGGATATTCTGGAGATGCTGGGCTGATTCTAGGTCCAGTAGGAGGCTTCGCAGTATCTTTTCCATAGCGATTTGTTTTGCGTATTACACATTTAAAATATTCTGAATGCTGTTTATAGTTTTAATATCAACATAGCATTAATAACAAACAGGAGGATATTAAGGTGTAATGTGAAGAATAAATCGCTTAGGATGAGGCGTTACGAAATCTTAAAAGCACCTTATAATGTGACCTGTAATTCTATAGCCTCCATGAAGCTCATGATTTCTTGTCGGAGATGAATTTTGTGTGTGTGTGTGTGTGTGAGAGAGAGAGAGAGAGAGAGAGAGAGAGAGAGAGAGAGAGAGAGAGAGAGAGAGATTGCTTACGTCATCAAGCACTCCAAACTGATTGCATTTCTCCATCAGAGATAACTGTATTATTTCACTTAATTTTCAGGGATGGTAATTTTCACTAGTTCACTTAAATTTACTGTAACTTTCAATATAGGTAAAAAAAAAAAAAACACTAAGCATGGAATATAACAAAGAGGCGCTACATGCTTTTTTTTCTTTCATTCTGCTTTTTCGTCTTTCTGTTTTTCCACATTCCTTTCTTTTTTGTTATTTTTTTTGTTTTTTGTTTTTCTCATGTAATCATTCCAGACACTGCACTGGTTTCCATGGTGATATAAAAAGGCAACGCACTCGCTCTTTAATGACAAGTAATATTTTGTTACTCATTGATATTATAAATGTTTCGGTGTTGGGGAGAAAAATAAATTATGATGTTCACGTCAAGAAGTTAAATATGTTCCAACTCGTGGCAAACAGGACACTTAGGGACCTTGATGCAACAACTACTGTGGATTGAATTCTAGGGGTTGATTATGACTTAGAAAAAATTAATTATCTTCCTAAAATAACCCTCTTTCAGTCGATAATCATTGATCAAGCCCTTTTACTTCTACACAGAGGAAAAAAAAAACACACACACAATGCTCTCTTTCGTGCGCTATTTTTTGCCTCATCAGCTAGGCTCAAGGTCAACAGCAGCAATGATTCTCTGTTTACCTCTGTTTACTCTCCACCATTTTTTTCATCACCAGTCAATGAGCACGGAGGAGGGAGGAGAGAGGAGGGAGGAGGGGGAGGAGGTCCAGCCTGGTTAGGGAGGGGGTCGATGTTGTTGTTGGCTCGAGTTCATAAAGATGCTGCACGAGTCTTTGTTCGACCCTGCTTTGTTTTGGTACGGACCGTTCGGAATTGCTCGAGTACTTTCATCGCTGCCTCAGATGCTACGGCAGTATTTGTAACTCCCTCACCACGATGATGCATTTTCGGTCGTATTCTTGTTGCCATCGGTCGATATTAATCAGGTTCAGGAGAGACATTTCAAGTTAGAGGGGTAAGATGTATGAAGCATTAACACATTCCGGTACGGGGAATTACTGCATAGAAAAGAGATTTGCATTTATATACCAAAATGAAGTAAAAAAAATACTCGCTTAGGGGCTTAAAACAACTGATACCAACTTTGTGCATCAACACATGAATATATTCACCTCAGGAGATACTTTTTGAACTGTTGGGGTTTTAACAGAGGGGAAGGGGAAGAAGAGGTGAAAGGTGAGGAAGACGGGTGCGGGTGCAGTGGGGGAGAAGGAGGTAAGAAGGAGTGAGAGGAGTGGAGCACATGGAGAGAGGGAGAAAGGAAAGGCAAGAAGGGTTGGGAGAAGCAGGATGGTTGGGGGTAGCTGGGAGGGGAAGGGGGAGAGGAAAACAATGATAAGAAGAGAGGACGAGGGATGAAGTGGGGAGAGAGGGGGAAGGAAAGGAGAAGGGATGGGGGCAGTAGGGAGAGGAAGGAGGAGAGAAAAGAAGGGATGAGAGGATAGGAAGAGTAACAGGGTAGAAGGACAGTGGAGGGGTAGGGAGGGGACACATCACAACCATGCCTCAGGACTCAACTGCGTCTGTCGTGGCATCGTAGTCACATCAGCCAACTTGGAACGAGTTTGGTCCACGGAAACATCACACTTAAGCGACATAGCCACTGACACGTCCATACTTTACCCTCTCATCTTTATATGTATTCCCATCAGTTTCTCTTCCTTGTCTCATTTTTTCATACTAGTTGGCATGGCAGCTTCTTATTCCCAGATTTCTCGACATGGCCACTCACTGCTGTAACATCTATAATTACTTCCTCATCCTAATGTGACTTGCCATCAGTTTCTTTCGCTTGTAGTACTTCCTGATTCTATATGACATGGCAGTTCTTATATTCTCGTATTTCTCTTCGATATCACAGTTTCATACAAGAAGAACAATATAAACCCAAGGTGGATGTAAGTAAATAATAATAATAATAAATAGCAGTAGCAAATTGCCACAGACCTGGAAATACGAAGAAGAAGATAAATAAGAGGAAGAAGAAATCGAAGAAGAAAAAGACGAAGAAGAAGAAGAGGAGGAGGAGGAGCAGGAGGAGAGGGAGGAGGAGGAGATAGAAGAAGAAAAAGAAGATAAGAGGAAGAGCAATGGTGTACAAAGGAGATTCAGAAGAGTAGGATCGGTGGGAACAAGGCTTTATCCACGGTTGTTATCTGGAGTACAAAGACCAACACTGGATCAGTTTGATCTCGATTGTACAGAGAGAGAGAGAGAGAGAGAGAGAGAGAGAGAGAGAGAGAGAGAGAGAGACTGAACTCTACCTGGTAACAATTTCTGTAAACTGTTTAAACTTTTATTAAAATTAATCATTTTTACCTACATCCCAAGACGCCAAGGTAAATGGGAAGACGCAAGCTCATCCTCTTCTTGTTATTGGAGAAAATTCTGAAATAAATCTTCGCTGCACTTAAGCCTTCAATACGCCAGCACACATTTCCACAGCGTAGACTTTCTTGGGCACGTATTCTCGTAGGCTGAGAAGCTCCCTAACACGCTGTCCAAAGCGATTTATTTTCCTTTTCACATCTTACTGTCCTCTTCTGTGTTACATAAATCCTTCCATTATCGCCATCCTAAGTATATATAAAGTACAAAAGGATATTCACCATGTCCAAAAATAAATCGCTAAGGAAGAGGTGTCAGGGAGCGTCCTTAATAAATGGCGTAGAAAAGGATATTAGCCAGTCATATCCATAAGTAAATCGCTAAGGAGGAAGTGTTAGGGAGCGTCCTGAGCCAATGGGAATTCGAGCCATTGCCTTCCCATATCCACCAGCACTATATCAGCTCATCCTCTTCATTTCTTTATCCTCAGTGGCCATTTCTTTATCCCCCTGATACGCACTCTTCGAAGGAATTCATAAATAAACACTGACTACGAGGAAATAGCTAAATCTAGAACACTAATTTTCACTGGGTGCAATTTCCTATACCCAGTCTCACCGCTCACCCATTTTCCAGCCCGTCCCACCCTTCTGTGTGTGTGTGTGTGTGTGTGTGTGTGTGTGTGTGTGTGTGTGTGTGTGTGTGTGTAATTATTTTGTGTTATTGCAGCAACTTGTCCACTGTGAGGTGTAGTGTGTACGTACTGAGAAACTGATACAGGCAATGTGCAACCACTCTGTAGTGGTACACCTAACTTGCAACTGTCTGTATGTAAAGTTTGTTTTGAATGCTGGGTAAATGTATGTGTGTAGACCAGTGTTAATCTCATTGCCATTACTTAGGGGAATAAATCAGACTGACAGGTTGGTGTATTTGCAAGCCATAGTACTGAATGGAAAAAAGAATTGCCTTTTGTGGGAGCGCTGTTTTTAGCTGATACTGCATCCCACAATCCTCTGGGGAATGGCGAGGAAATTGAAGGTCGTTTGTACCGTGCTGAAGATACTGGACCCTCCGCGTGAATGTGCCCCACTTCAACATCAAATCATACTTTATAATACCAATGAACAGAAGCAAGAAATATTCTGTCAGTAGTATCAGTCCTAAGAAAAAGACAGGGAAATTCTCATGTTGGAAGTACACATAGACTGGTACATTATAAAAGATTCAAAAGGAACATCCAGACGTAAGCAAGAGCTGTGTATGAATCAAACTAACACGTAAAACACATTCATAAGGAGCCGCATAACAAACTGATCATCAAAATATAAATCCCAGCCTACCCCACCAATTCTGACCGTGCGCCCACTTCCACACTGGGATGCTGAAATACAAACCCTCAAATTTATGGTCACGTCGGCTCGCATACTTTACCACTGTGTTTCTTTGAGTGGGGCCTCGCAATAAATTCCCCGACGCCAACACGTCATTTGTCTCTGTCTAATAAGATGGATTTATGCGTCCAGGGCAGCAAACAGGTGACGGGGTGAAGGGGAGCAATTCTGACAGAGTAAAAGCCGAGACTGCGAGCTAAGGGAGTGTAAAGAGTTTAGAGAAAGCCAGTCGTTCTGCGAGGCTCTATAAACTTAGGGACATAGGAAAATCTGTCTTTAAGCCTGTGATAGTTGGGATAATTAAGATTGTAGCTTGTTTGACCCCTTCAGTCCGCTGATGTAGTGTTTATTTTCTTTCCCTTCAGGTGATTTAACTCAGCCAGGAGACCCTTTTCAAACTGGAGAGGTTAGATATAGCCTCCCTCAACCCCTTCACCACGAGAGGGCTTTCCTTAATTGAATATACTGTAAACCTCCAAAAGTAGCAAGAAAATAAAAACAAAAACCGTAACTGGACTGAAAGGGTTAAACGTCATTCGTGTTGTATACTTGCTACCTCCAGACGATTTTATTCAGCTTAGAAGTTATCACTGGGTGTCATGGATGTAGAAACTATGTCCGCTAATTCTCTGGGTAGTATTCAAACATTTTACTCTAATTATAACCAGTACAAAATTTTACGCAGATCAGAAGCGACCACTAGATGCTGTTGTTGTCTCAGGCTCATCTAAAACGTGAACTCGGTGGACTGCAGGTTGAATTAGCCTTTTTCCTGCAATCCACCATCCTCCTTTCGGGGGATAGGGAGGGAGCCGATTAAAAAACTGCTTAATGATCAAGAAACATGTCCGTGGTGCCTGGAATTCCTTCTTCGTGACATCGCAGACACTGGATCAATGAGAATGAGGGAACTAGAAGCAGGAGGTATGAAATGAAAGTGACAAAAACGGGTAAGACAAGAAACCATTTACAGAGGTTCGTACATATTGAAAACTAGTCATCATCACATTAAATATCTGGACTAGCTCCAGGCCCTTACGCTCTTGAGCAAAAAACAACAAAAAAAATGTGACAGAAAAATGTTGTGTACATTTGCTTTCCCACTCATTTGAAGTTGGAACTAAAATAAAAATACATAGTTATTCAGAAAATTTTTATATTAATCTTCTTTCAACACTGTTTTACAAATGTTGGCTGTAAAAATATACACACGATTTTAAACAATAATTTTAAGACTACATTTTCTGCACAGGCATTATTGCTATTGCAGTGACTTCAGTTGCAATGCAGTATCTTAAGTGATGCCAAAATAATAGATCATAGTTCTGAGTGTATTTACGATAAAACTTGGCAGATCTCTTGTCACTTCTATATATCTACATCACATTTTCTGACCTGTTTCACTGTATTTGGCACGGTAGCTGTAATTATATACTTTTCAATATCTGAATATCAGCGGTCAACTATTATGCTGCATCAGAACTGAAGCAATTAAAAAAAGTATCAAAAGCTAATTAACTATAGCTTTGGCAGGAATTTATATACAAACAGTAGATAAAATAATTTCCTACTTCAGTACATCTGGCTACCCATTTGGCATATCATTACACCTTTCCAGTGTCCTGTTAAAAAGAGATCAATTGAGAATGAGCAAGTAACTTCGCCCACCTGGAAGCTGACCTATTGTGTGAATATCTGAAATACAGACGTCAGGTATGTTCACAAACGATTATTAATATGCGAACAAAAGAATAAAATGCTAACATAACTGGCAAGAACTGTGAATATATATATATATATATATATATATATATATATATATATATATATATATATATATATATATATATATATATATATATATATATATATATATATATATAAAGATTATCAAAGATGTCATTCTAGATCAAAATGCAACTAAGTATTAGTTCAAAGCCCTTATTTACTAAGTTAGCTGGTTCACTGTAAAACGTCTTAGTAGTCTACATCTGCAAATTAAAGTACTGGTCTTTGGACGCAAGCCGAATCATGACTTGAAAAGCCTTCTGAGCAATCTGGTAGGATAGTTTCATGTTAGTGGAGCGTAGGAACACGAAAAATGCTTATCATACCACCTCGTCACACGTAGAGGCCAAGGACTGATCTCTTAGGGTAATACTTCAGTCCACTTAATGGGGTTTCTATCATCTCGTCCATCACTATCTTTGTACAATACAGTTTTATTCTCTTTTTATAATCTTCATTTTTTTTCAAATATCGGCACATATTGCATAAATTCATACAAAAGCATATTAACTAGTCGTAAGTAGAAATATATTAACAAGCAAGAGGTGCTGTAAAGCCTCCCATGTTGATGAGATTACGGGTCTAGCTAACTCATCTATTCTGTTACATGTCGAGTCCCCCACTCCGGGGCTGGAGAGGGACGCCTTCATGTGATGACACCGATATAACTCTTGTTCCAGTGACCTGTTATACAAACATCCCTTAGCTCCGTCTCTGTTCCCCAGGAGGAGGTTGGTGGACTGCAGGAAGAGGACAGCTTCGGCCTGCAGTCCACTGCGTTAACATTTCAGATGAAATTGGGACTAGGGTTACTACTACTACTACTACTACTGTACTACTACTACGGTTACTACTCCCTCACTCAGGAACAGAGTTGGATGATTAGCTAAGGGGTGGGTTTGTGGAGCGAATGAGAAAAGGATTATAGTGAAGGGCCTGTGATTGGCGTCATGTTTGTTGGAGTCTTTTCCTTTACAGATATGACACCACCTACAGGATGGAAGGGAAGTACGGTAAATGCAAAGTGGAACAGTGGCAAAAATAAGAGCAAAAGAAAAGACAGGGGCTACAGTTAAGGATGATAGTGTTAACATTTGCTTGTAAAATGCAAAATCCAGAAGTAAACAAATGCGTCCATAAATGCAAGTTTCTCAGCAAGAAAAGCATTCTTGAGCTTCTAATGGTCAGGTGCAAGGTGAGGGTGACAATGGAAATCTTTAGTGAGGGATAAGGTCACAGTAAGCAGGCGGCTGATCCTCTGGCCGGCTCTGTCTGTGCGTTCCCATGTGTCCTGGGGAGTAACCCACACTGTGTCTGGAGCCAGGGGAAAGAGTGGCATGGATTCCCTCTGGTCTGTGGGTCCCTGCATAGCTTCCTGGGTACTCCTGAAGATGAGGCCGGGGGGAATTTCTCGCCAAGCTGCCCCAAGTAGGGCCATCTGTCGGGTATACCTGCGCACGACCTAACCGGTGATCCCAGGTGTGCAGTGCAGGGTAGCCAGGGGTGCGTTCCAGAGTAAACCCTGGGGGTGGCTGTGCTTCGTAGCCTTGCAGTCCTCTTGGAGAATTACGCAGTGCTTCATTATACCTATTGTCTTGCCCTGCACTGTAACTAGCTCTTTGTCTTCCTATGTAATCTGTTTGTTTCTCCAGGGGGCTTCCTGTTTGACTTCCCATGGTACTTCCAGTTGGACTTCCCATGTAATTTCCAGCCTGACCTCTCATATAGCTTCCAGTCCGATCTCCCATGTACTTTCCAGTCTGACCTCTCATATAGCTTCCAGTCCGATTTCCCATATAGCTTCCAATCGGATCTTCCACATAGTTTCCAGTCTGGCCTTCTAAATAACTTCCACTTCGCTCTACATAGCTACCAGTTTGTCCTCTCATCATGCTGCCAGTCTGCCCTCTCAAAAGGCTTCCAGTATTTTCGATATAACTCTCATTTTCGTCTGTGTACCCATCAGTCTGTCCTGCAATGAGGGTGGCAGTGTGTCCTGGAGGGCGGCCCCTGGTGTGTGTGAGGGGCAGGAGCTGGTAGGCGGGGGTGGAGGTGGCTACGGGGTGCATGACGGGGCGGGGTGACTTTACTCTCGCAGGATGTGCAGCAGGCAAAGAGTTATATTCAGCTCGGGCAGCACAGCACAGCGTCAGGAACCAAGTCAGCAGCACCACTGAGGAAAATCATTTAATTAATATCTGACCAGACACAAAATTACCATAAAATCAGTAACACTAGCGAGGAAAAAAAATGTCATTAATATCACACTGCACACAGTTTTACCATAAACCACGTCAACAGCCCCAGCGAGGAAATAACTGTCATTATTATCAGAGTAGAACAAAATTACAGTAAACCAAGAAAGCAGCACAACTGGGGATATAATTATGCCATTAATATCACAGAAGACACTAATTTACCTCGAACCACCGACAAATGCTGGTAATTATTTAAAGAAGATTTATGCTTACTGACTACAAAAGGGTTAGTAAGGCAGAAGACCATTATGGAGTTTAGTTCTGTGGAGAGGAGAATCTGAAACCTCCACTTCCCTTCTCAACATATTCTAAATTAAAAAAAATATGCTATACAAAGATTAGTGACTTAAAATCATGAGATACGCAGTTCAGCTGTTTCAGTTATATGTGAAGGAAGTAGTTAGTGACCGAAATATTTGTCTAACAATGAAATTCTGGTTTGTAATTGCGTAATTTTTGTCAAAGATCTGCTCTCACAAGAATTTAAATCCTGTCTGCTAATTCAGGTATCCTTCATTACATCTCTCCCTAATCTTTCTTTTTTTTTTTTTTTTTACTATTTCTTTAGGTTGCCTATATTTTCGTTGGTATTATCGTTTGCAATACATAGCAGAGAATATTCATGTTTCATTTCGAATATCCTTTACTACAATAAACACACACACACACACACACACACACACACACACACACACACACACACACACACACACACACACACACAAAACTTACAATCATCCCCTTCTCGGAACTCGATTTTTGTGTCTCTGTGTGCGAGAGAGAGGTGAGGGAGAAGAGAAAATCTGTACCATTCTCTTATTTCCTTTTCCCTCCTGCAAAAAATACTCAACTATGATTTGATTTGCATGAAGAATAAAGAATGGAGAATGTTGAAGCTTTCGATGTCCCCTGGTGTTACGATAAAAACAAAAATTGAGTTACGTGTGAGAACTGGACGCAGGGTTATTTGTGAATCCAGAAGAAAATAATGAAAATTCGAGTGGGCAATATCTAGAATTAACTGATCAGCTGAAGGTATTAAGAACCTGGTGGGCAATATCCGAAAGGAATTGAATATAAATTTGTTTGTGAATCCAGTCGAAGGTATTGAGCACTGGAGTGATCAATTTCTAGATAGAATTTGTCAATCCACACGTTGGTACTGAAAACTCAAGTGTGCAATATCTAAAGAGGAGTGAAAATAGGTTTGTTTGTGAAATACAGTCGAAGGTTTTGAGCACATGAGTGAGAAATATCTAGATAATATTGATCATCAGCTTGTTTGTGAATCCAGCTGAAGGGATTGAGAATTGGAGTGAGCAACATCGTGGATCAGCTTCTTAATTTCCCGTGGCAGAGTGAGTCTCATCTCGCATTACAACTCTCTCTCTCTCTCTCTCTCTCTCTCTCTCTCTCATCTCGCTTTACAGCCGACTCTGATCTCGTCTCATCGTTTCTCTCGTCTCTTTGAGGTCGCCTCATTCGCACATCATCCACCTTCCTCACTGTTTACCCTCTGCCTCTGTCTATCTACCTACCAATCTATCTATCTATCTGTCTATCTATCTTGTTTTCATTATACTCGTCTCGTATGTCATGTCTTGGTCGACTTCGTTCACATTGCTTTTGCCTGAAATTGTCATGCTTCCACAATGAATGCTGGGTTATAACAACAGATTAACACTAGAATACGAAGCTAGTCACGAAAACGTCCTACTGGAAGGATGTACAGCCACAGTGATGCATTTTTCTGCCACTGAGCTACGTGAAATAAGCTACAAAGGGATGGAAATCTGGCCCAAGTTACAGCGGTCGAAAGATCTCATGTAATTCCAGTCATTGCGAGTTTATTTAGCTTAGAGTGAGTCTGTGGCACCATTCATCTTCTCGTGGTATTAAGCTGAGGATGAGTCACAGGAGCCCTAAGTTGATCCCCCCTTCCCTTTCTCCCTCACTCAGCACTCACTTGTTTTTCCCTCCCACACCCCCGGGCAAAACAGGGCCTCCACCTTCCACCCTCCGTGTCCCTGCCCACACTGGCTCCACTTTTACTCTAATTAACACTGTCGCAAAAACACTCATTTCTCATTCACTGATGTTTCTGCTCGTCGTCACCTCACTCTCTCTCTCTCTCTCTCTCTCTCTCACCTCCCACGGCCATCAGCACCACGCCCGCCGCCCACATGCCGCTCCGCAAGTCCAGATCGGCTGTGAAGAGGACCAGACCGATCATACTGGAGGCGGCGCCGAAGGAGACCAGAAGGAAGATGCAGGTTCGGCTGGCCCTTCTCCCACACACCTGAAGGAGGGAATGAATGGAGGGAATAAATGGAGGAACGGAGGGAAAAAATGGAGGGAAGGAAGGAAGAAATGGAGGAATGGAAGCAATAAATGGAGGAATGGAAGCAATAAATGGAGGAATGGAAGCAATAAATGGAGGAATGGAATGAACAAATGGAGGAACGGAGTGAGTAAATGGACGAATGAAAGGAAAAAATGGAGGGATGGAGGGGAGGAATGGAGGAATGGAGGAAAGGAATGAGAGGTATAAATGGAGAGATGAAGGGATAAACGGAGGAAGAGGGAATAAACGGAGGGATATATGGCGAGACAGGAGGAAGATTTAGGTTCTGCTTGCTCTTCCACACACCTATACGAGGGAAGGAAGTTAGGGACATCCACATTTGCAGTTTCAAGCTCTACTGGACTCCGGTGGATTGCAGGACACCGGTAGCTCCCACAGATCTTTCGTTGAGTCAATGTTAAAGGACTGTCTGAAGTTATAGGTGTCCACTTTTTTTTTTTTTTCAGAGGATAAATATACGAAGAAAAAAAGAATCTAGACACCAGATTATACGTGTATGCAATCCCAGGTTTATATAAAAGTGAATCCACTGGGCACGTTTCCCAGAGGCGCTGGGGCTTGACCTGAGTGAGATATAAAGAACTGAGAGAGAGAGAGAAAAAAAAAGAGAGAGAGAGAGCGTATGAGTACATCTGTGCCTGTTGTTACCTGTGCTCCTCTGTACAGGTATGGGGGGCCAACCATCTGCGTCCTCCTCACCGTCACCACCTCACCTGATGACGTCATGGTTTACACACGCACACTGCAGTACCATAAAAAAAACACGTGTTATTTTTCCTCCAACTACTGACACGTACTTTTTTCATTATATATGAAATTATTGAATTATTATTGACCTCTGTGAGAATAGGAAGTGGTGTAATGCATAATACAAAGCCGTTATTTATAGCCTAAGTTTACTGCCGTACTTTGCTTCCATGAGTGTTGCTATAATCTCTCTCTCTCTCTCTCTCTCTCTTACGATACACACGCAGACATATGCACACACACACACACACACACACACTCCCACCCCTCCACACACATACCGACCCACTCCACACACACACACACACACACACACACTCACACACACTTTCCCCCCCCCACACACACACACTTGCTCACCCCCCCTCCCACACACACCGCGCGCATCCCCCCCCTCCCACACACACGCCCGCCAAGCAACAGTGTATTCATTGATGGGAGTATTCTCAACTTACACGGACCAAACGAACTGACTTCACTAGACAATAACAAACTTTTGTCACTAATCCTTATTCTATCGGAGGTCTGGATTTCGCTGCATTTTATTTTTTCGTGAATGTATAGATTTTCAATATTTCGTCATGCAGTGTGTGTTAGAGTATCTGGTTTTGCTGTGAAATACGTCGACAATGCAATGTTTGTGTAGGCAGAAAATAATCCACGCAGTTGCCAGTTATCAAAATTCTTGCTTACTGTATACTAATGTCACTGAGGCTGTTATTTTAGGATGCAATGTGCCTTCACGATTTTCACACTTAAATATATGCATGTCCTGACTCCAGCCATGACTCCTTTTCTGATCAACTAACACTCATCACTTTGCCATGTTGCTCCCGTTAGACTGCCCTATCCCCAAACTTCTGTAAGAGGAACATTTCATTTTACCCCCTACTAACGCTGTCCTTGTTCTGCAGCATTTTCTTATTCTTGGTAACATAATGCACTCTTTCTTTGTATGGCGTTGGCGTTGAAATTTCAGTATCAGCTCCTTCACAGACAAGAAAACACGAAGTCACATTTCACGTAATCCTCTGTGGTAGCAAGGCACGTTCGGTCACACTGGGTAGAAGTGTACGATATCTGCAACCACGAGAATGCGAGGGTCGTCCGGTGCACCGCTGCCGGACACCCTCTTTGTTTTGCTCTAAGTTTGCTAGGAGGCAGAACTGCGAGATATTGTCGAGTATATTCTCAGGACGGTAGTACATCCTCAGCCTTTTAAGCTGTCATCGAAAAACGCGAGGAAGAATCCTGTTTACCAGACGAGTGCAACGATCCCCTGTGCCCAGACTCGGTATCTTGTTTCATCTCAGCCTCTTACAGTCTCATTTCTTTATTCACAGAGTGAAAGGCAGACATTATATTGCATACAGATTGAAAATGGGCACGGTTTTAAGAAACGTTTCCGATTTCTTCAAACGCTTTATGTGAACTACCACCACCACCACCACCACTATCATTATCAGCATGCAAACCTCTTTCCCCGCCTAAGGATGGGGTGAGAAAGAGTTAGCAGAACATGGAAAAAGCTGACACAAGAAGCTAATCAAAAAATCCGGCCAGCTGAACGAGCCACATTTTTATTCACTCACCATTCAAGCACTGGGAATCCTGACCCCACCCCACAGGCACAATCATCCACACTTAGGCGCTTCATATAATAATTTTAATGATACTGTGAACGGGTGGTAGTAGTAGTAGTTGTAGCCCCAGGTCCATCTGCATCTAGAGCCAGGTGGACTGCAGGCCTAAGTTATCTCTTCAGTCCACCACCTGCCATTTGGAGATAAGGAAGTCACCACCTCCCATTTGGATAAGGAAGTAGTTGGGGACGTTTGTATAGCCTGGCAGTTGAGTCGCCTGATTATATTAGTGACACCACATGAAGTTGTCCCTCTCCAACACCAATATCAAGGGGTGTAAAGGGGAAAAGCAAACACGGAAATATTATAAAATGTTTTTCAATATCAGAGGCCCAAAGAAATTAATAAAACTATCACTGGTGTGGTTTCACTATATAGCTTTCCTCTTTCCTACACATTATTTTTGTCTTTTTTTTTAACGAGACGTGAAAAGAGAGCAACGCCTGACAACACATCTAAAAGGAGACAATGGGGGACAGTAACAACCGTAGCATTATTGCATTCCTGAGAGAGAGAGAGAGAGAGAGATCCAAAACACTATACCACCGCTCATCCCTATTTTGGCACATTTTCAATATTACAGAACAGGGAATATAATCAGTCTCCCGTGTTCATATTGGAGAGATAATTTGGTTGTCCCGTGTGTTTGACCCAATGAATGGCCGTGTTTTTGTTTGCAGTTGATGCATCGGCTGTGAGCGATTATATTTCCTTTATTGTTTGATATGCCTGGGATGAGGGGGTATTGGTGGGGGGTTGCAGTCTATTCATTCTGGCTTTTATCATAGCTGCGCTGTTCTGTAGTCCATTCATTTTATCTAGGCCGAAGTTTTCGTCCTTTTTACAGCTTATTTCCCGTACCTCAATGACGGAATAAGACAGCATTACGGTTCTACATCACTCCTTCGTGACCAGCATCATATTCTAGTGTTAATCCCTTGATTCAGCCCTTATGTACAGTACGGTGCATATACCGTGTACGGGCACCCCCTTGTGGTAGACAGCATCTCGCCAGGATTGGATCAAGGTCCCTCCCCATGGTAAGGTGCAGAGAAATATTAGGATGTTTGGTCCTTAGGTGGAAGTCGCAGCTGCTTCGCTCCACCCAGGATTCACATCGCCACTATGTGTATGCTCCTGATAGTGACGGAAAGGGAATCGGGTACAAATGAACACAGTGGACGGAAAAGTTGTTTGTTTGATGGCTATTGGGTTATCGATCAGAGGAATAAAAAACCAAGATCATTAAGCCACCTACCCCGTTTTACTCTTATAAGACATTAACAGACACTGGAGGAACAGAAACTATAAGTTAGGCTGAACATATATATACTACTTCTAGTAGTAGCAGTAGTAGAAGTAGTGGTAGTAGTAGTAATAGCAGTAGTACTTACTACTACTACTACTACTACTAATAATAATAATAATAATGATAATAATAACTAGAGGCCCCCCCAATGGGGGAATCACACCAGCCGAGAGCCAATACATATCTAGCGCGGCTAGGAATATGACCTTGACCTTGACTTACTTTCATCAATTTCGAACTCCGAGATTTTCATCCCAACTACATATCTGTAAAATTTTGTGATGATATATTGAGTGGTTGCGAAGTAATTGTGCTAACAGATATACAGA
Organism: Coenobita brevimanus; assembly: GCF_032717465.1. Lineage (NCBI taxonomy): Eukaryota > Metazoa > Arthropoda > Malacostraca > Decapoda > Coenobitidae > Coenobita > Coenobita brevimanus. The sequence continues at coordinate 1,579,772 of NC_136979.1, forward strand.
CAGGCTGCTAATAAACTTACAAAATCGCAAGAAAATGTTATTCAGGGAAGGCGAAGAGTACACGTGGAGGTGAGGAAGGAGAGGAACAAGTTTTGGGGAGGGGGAGGGATTGGCATAGGGGCAGAGGTAGGAGAAGGGAGAGGTGAAGAGGGAGGGGGAGGGGAAGGATGTGTTTGGGAGACAGCTCACAGCTGTCTTACTGCGTTGCCACACGCACAATAATTATCGCATAAAATTGCCTCTGGTACGATGTACTATACAATTTTTCTATTGTCGTACGATTTATACAATAATTTTGGGTTGAAAACTAGCATGGCAGTAAATTTTGTGGCACGCATAACTAACACGCACAGTTGTTCACAGTCTGACAGATGAGAATCTTAAGGGCTAATGTAATGGCGATCACTGAAAATACTGTTTTTAGTTGTCATACCGAGTTATTATCTGCGAGAGTAAGCACATTTCTATGAATTATCTATTTTTCTACCGACTGCATTCTGCTGCTAGTCAGACTGATTTTCTAGAGTGGCACAAAGGACATTTCATTTTCTTGTAGTATTATTTCTTGTAATAAAGGATAATTATGATTATATTATTACAATATTTTAATTATGAGATTTTCATGGTATGCTCTACTGCTGATCCCAATAAAAGATGATAATATACACCTGAGTATGTCAGTACCTTACAAAATTATGGTTTTGATGAAGATATTGTAATTGGTAAGTTTTCAGCAAATACACCGAGGAATCGGCGACAATTTTACAATACATCAGATTATTAAACACTATAAAAAAAAAAAAAGAATTTAATAGTTCCAGCTATTAATAGTTCCGAAAAAAAAACGATAATTTTGAAGAGCCTGTACGATAATTCTCATCCAAGAGTGGCAACACTGCTGTCTGCACGTATATACACTACACCCCTCACTTGCCTGTGTCCCCGTCTGTGCACTAAATAACTCAGGGCTCACTTTCGAACTGCTGTTTTCAGTGACACTGTCTTACGCTCGCTTATTGAACGTAAGCCCATGATAATACCGTAAAAATAATAATCGTCTAACACGTACAAGGAGTGCTATATTCCCAGCGCAGGATAAAGATGGTGTAACATGAGTGAGGGGGTGGTGCCTGTTGGATCTCGGTACAAAGCTCCAGTCTGAAACGTCCTATTTTACGTGATCGTGAACTAATCTAGTGACATTGGACACGAATTTAGGACTACATACACGATATCTCCTAAAGTAAAGCCAGTTATTTTATTTTCTTGTCACATTGGTGCACAAGGACATTACCTTCCAGGGGTCATTTATTGTACTCATTTTACCTTAACTTGGCCCAGATTTTCATTCTTTTGCAGTTTATTTCACGTAACTGACGGAAAAAGACAGTGCTCTGGCTCCATATAGTTTTCATGACACTTTTTCGTGACTGGCAACATTTTCTAGTGTCAGGTTATTTTGAGAACGGCATAGAAAATGGAGAGATGACAATTTTAAGTCGCACTAGAGTAAAAAAGAGAGTATCATATGCTGATGTGTTACAGTAAGCGTAGTCGAAGGCAGCAGTATGGTAGCTGTCTAAATAAGGCTTACAGTAAAGGTGAAACTGAAGTTGACGCCAGTTAGTCACTGATGATGTGATACAATTTACCTTCTAAGTGACAAATTCAATGTAGAGATAGGTGAAAATTTTGTTCTAATTTGTTGTTACGGTCTACTACACTGATTATAGATTCCTTGGAGACCTAAATGCAGAGTGGGATGAAAATTTTTAGTCAAATGGTTGGATTACATCATCCTGCACTCCACAGTTTCAGAAGCGGTGGAAATCCCAGGGTGAGAGAAGCAGCCACAGACACTACTACTCTGTGATGCGCCAAGAAAGGTGTCACGTGCAGTGTCCTATTAGTATAACTTCTGTTTATCCATTTGCCGCTGTGTTGTTTATTACGCAGGGTTACATTGCAGCGTTTAATTACTGGTAAATATTACTATTTAATTCAAAAAGCTGCACAAGATAACTAGGAAGAAACTTCTCGTGGTGAAATCAAGGAAAGCTGAAGTGCTGTACCAATCCACGTGTGCGCTCAAGGATCTTCTGGATATTTCTTCATGGCAACAATGATTTCAGGTACGAAACAGCACGAGCACAGATATTAAAACATGACTAATCGACCTGGGAAACACACACACACACACACACACACACACACACACACACACACACACGATGTTTCAGGACCTGATGTACTAAGCCCAGGAGGTGATTCTTGGGCTAATTTTGAGTAAACTAGCTTGTAGCAACATGGGTCCTCCCAACCGTTGCAGAGGTACAACTACCACGACAGTGTCACAATGATTCAGTGAGAAGAACTGAATGGAACAGATGAGCTACTGTAAATGACTTTCACTTCAGTCACAGTGAATATTCCTTCTGCCTCCTCACCAGAAGTCAAATGAATGAAGCTGGCAAAAAAAAAAAAAAAAAAAAAAAAAAAAAATCATTGATAATAATAGTTGTCTTTAGACGGACAAATGATGAAAAATGTGACAAATATGAATCAGTGGGGAAGTAAGAAATCTGCACACAAAACAAGAAAACAATATTGTTTGGTAATGCGAAAACACATCGATATTGGAGATTATCTATGCAACTGCACCGGACGAAATTTCTCATATCCCCAGCGCTGGAGCTTGGTGCCGAAGATCTGAGAGGGACGCCATCATGTGGTGGCACCGATATAACGAGGTGGTTCCACTGCTTGATTATACAGATGTCCCTCTACTAATTTCCTATCCCCCGAATGGTGGATGGTGGACAGATGGAGGAGGACAAGTTAAGCCTGTGGTCAAATAGGTTTACTTACCATTGAGAACTCGGGGCCGCCACAACAGTACCAGCAAGCCCAGGTTAAGATTCACTGCCCTAGATCACACTATTGGTGTTATCCATAGAGTATACGGAAAGTTAGTGCGTTTACTGTAACCTAAGATTCGTGGCCCTTTTCATTTCAGTTCACGGCCAAGTGTTGTTAGATTGGAGGGTCATCTTATCTAATAACCAAGGATACAGTCCTACCTCATAACTAAGGCTCACAAAAATTCAAGCAGTCACGACATAGAGTAGTATTCAAGCAGTAGGTGTGGCCTGGTCCCCTCAGATGAAAAGTAACCACCTATAGTTACCACAAGAATACACGTGTCTTCCCTGCAGTAGGAGTGTAGAATTTCTGTGCTGGGGAGTGTAAGGCCGTTTGACTACCACGGTATAAGTTTCATTGTTATTTTTCATTTTTTGCATTCATTCTAAGGGGTTGTTGGGGCTTACTGTTCAATGGAAAGTAAGTCTGATGATCACCGTTGCTTTAAAAGTCTGGCTGAGTAGTCTAGTCCCGGTTCCCTACGCTTCTTTTTTATATGGGACTAAAGATTTGGGTGATGATGATAATAATGAAACTAATATTGATGATGATTTCAGATGAGCAGCAGCAACAGCAGGAGCAGCAGCAGCAGGTCGAACAGCCTGCTGTGGCCAATAGCAGATTCCGGAAATGTCCATACATTACAACAGGTTTAAGAGTAATTATAAGTAATGTTTACGTAATTTGCACTTCAAGATAATGATATACTTAAGGGTAATGTTTATGTATTTTGCACTTAAAGAGTGATATAGTAAACCCCTCGAAATAAGAGAGGCGTTCATTTAGTTTAGTCTTGCTGCTACCAGACGATTTTCTTCAGCTAGGTAAAGAGTCTTGTATTAGAAGGGATTTATTGAGGCTCTTTCTAACCAATCCAGTCTAAAAATCTCCCATAAACTGAATAACTTCACCTGGAGATCGAAAAAAAAACACACACACACACGGAGGAAGCGCTGAAGAATTTTGAAAAACGGATGAGACAAATTTTACTTCATCTGCGACTTAATGAGTTTAATTAAAAATCTTTCCCCAGCTGAATAAACTTGCCTGGAGATTGCAAGGATAAATAAATAAAAATACATAACTGAACTAAAAGTTTTAAAGACTGAATGATAGATAGGATACTGACTGATTTGTTTCATATCAGATTTAACTGAAGTTTGTGATGTATGTAATTATAAATCTGACTTTGCTGCTTTCTTTGTAATGTACTGTCATTTTAATATATATACTCTTTACCACAGCTCTCCAACGGGTGGCGCATTCCAGGGGCGTTCTTTGTTTTGCTGTTGCTCGCAGGTGGCATCATGATTTTTCTGGGCCTCCTTTTTGTTATAATAGTGCCCAATAACCGGTTGGGTGGGGGCTTCTTGGCGTTCATCGGAGGTAAGATCGTGGCCAAGCCTTTTTCTTTTTTCTTTTTTTTTAAATTGAATTCTCGTGGTATTATTGCAGATGACCTAGGTGTGGAACCAGAATGTTTTTAATTTCTGAGTGGTTATGTAAAAAAAGAATCACGTAAAGATGTGGTGAAAAACATGGTGACATCTGAGTGTTATTTACCGTAGTCAACTTTCTAAAGCTTACTTTTAAGCAAAAGAATGGTCTTAATTAACAGTTGTTAGCAGACTTTATCATACTTTTGAAATCAGTGCCCAGGCCAAGTAAATGTGTATTTTTAATATTTCAATAAAGATATAAAGTCACCTCACTCTTCCACATGTCAGTCTTCTTGCTTTCAACAACACAAACTTCAGACCTTCATCTGTCCCTTCTTGTGATTTGTGCTATACAGATCACATTATTATTATTATTATCATTATTTTTATTATTATTATTATTATTATTATTATTTTCGAGTTAGCATCACGGAGTTTAAGTGTGAAAAACTGACTTCTAAATGCAATGTGTTCAAGTGCTTCAAAATGAATGGGTCTAGCTTTTGACTTTCCTTTTGTTCAAATTTTCTTTAGAAATGGGAAAGGGAAAATGCACAACATATTCTATCGTGTTGCTTGGTTATACGGTAACAAACTAATGTACCTTGTTTACAGTTATAGTGTATGTGCCTGGGAACGTGCTTTGTGTGATGGCCAAAAGACAGTACGAAACCCAGTTACTCCAGGACGAGGACCAGGATACGCCGCCACCCACGCCTTCCCAGCGGAACCCATAGTCCAGTCTGCCGTATGAGTTGTAGGACCTAAGGCAGGATATCTGGTAACGACAACGGGGCAGCCTCCAGGTTACCCAGTCCAAGTTCCCCAGTCCAAGATATCCAGGTACCCAGTTCAAGTCTTCCAGTCCAAGTTACCCAGTCCAAGTTTCCCAGTCCAAGTTAACCAGTCACCCAGTCCAAGTTTCCCAGTCCAAGTTAACCAGTCACCCAGTCCAAGTTTCCCAGTCCAAGTTAACCAGTCACCCAGTCCAAGTTTCCCAGTCCAAGTTAACCAGTCACCCAGTCCAAGTTACCCATTTATTCAGTCCAAGTTTCCCAGTCCAAGCCGTAGACCAGACCTCTGTGTGCCAAAGCTGCAGGACAGGCAAGCCACGCAATGCCATCAGGTGGGCAAATAGGAGGCTACTTAACAGGAGAATCAAGGGTGGTATTCTCAAGATCATAGTCTCGTCGATTAAGGAAGCTCCCTAACACCTCTTCCTTAGCGATTTAGTTTTGGATATGGGTGGTTAACATCCTTTCGTGCGTTAATTATGCTGAGTATGGTGATATGGGATGGAATTATTTAACACAAGAGGACAGGAAGGTGTAATAATAAAAATAAATCGTTCAGGAAAAGGTGTTAGGGAGCTTCCTTACCCGACGAGAGTATGGGCCTCAAACTTCAAAAAACTCTCACAAAAATATATACTGTGGAGAGCATCATTCACCTATGTGCCTTTTCCTGTGGTCAGTTTGTTTATCAGCAAGACATTTGCATTATATGTGTCACCTAGGTTGAGGGCAAGATTATATAGATTTTTTTTTTTACTGGCATCAAATAAAGCCTACTGTTTAATTTTAATGAATTTTTACCCCTTCAGATCTGCAGGCTACTGGGTTCACGTATATAAAAAGCCCGGGAAAAGAACCACAACAACTACTAACCTCCACTACTACTACTACTACTACTACTACTATTATTACAAGAATATTCACTGTCACGGAAAGCTGAGGGAAGTGAGGAGGGAGAAGGAAGGGTATTGGGAACGAGAGTACAATAATTGGGCAGAAACGAATGGTTGGGAGGAAGAGGGAATAGAGGAAAGGAGTGAACTGGAGTGTAACGGTGAAAGCAACAGGAAAGACAGGAGATGGGAATGGAAAAGGAGAGAAAAACTGAGAAAAGAAACTAATAAAGAGCAACAGACTACAAAGGCAACAGAAACAGGAATGGAAATGGCTAAATTTAACTCGGATATCCTGTTCGGTAAGTCTCTGCTAATTTAAATAAGACCGTCTGAATGGAGCAAGCATAATCTGACCACACACACACACACACACACCACATACCTAAATTCCTGTTGCCACATGACACAGCTCACAAATAATTTCACGTGGCGACAGTGGTATAGCTGGGCTGTGGAGCTGCCCGGTGATACAAGCGTCCATCAACTCCCTCTTTACGAGTATTCGCCAGAAGAAGGATGGTGGATTCAGGAGGAGGACAAAGTATGCCTGCAGTCCACTGGGTTCACATTTCAGATGAACCTGGGGCAACAACAATTACCACTACTACTACTACTACTACTACTACTACTACTGCTGCTGCTGTGCTTCATGAACAAGAACAAGAAAGGATAGAAAAAGATACAGAAGAGGAGCGTGAGGAGTAGGCTAGGGAGGTTGTAGGAGGTAAAAGGAACATGGTGAATAGGGAAGAGGGGTGGGGTAAGAGGAATATGGGAGGGGACTGGGTATGGAGTCATTGGAGAGGGAAGGGGAGGACATTAGGAGTCTATGGGGATGGGATGGGAGAGGAGGGGAAGGGAGGGGGAGGGAGGATATAGGTAGGCACTGTAGTACACATGAGCCAGTCTCCAACCGTGGTGTTGCCGTCTCCGAGTTGCCAAATTCCTTCCCGAGCTTTAAGTCTTCCACAGCACTTAAACGTACTTAATATTTTTGCTGGCAATCATAAACACCTTCCTAACATACGAAAGGTTAAAGAGAGACTAGAGAAAAGGACAATCTACCAATAATACTGAAGAAAATAAGCATGTCATGGCTGTGTGTTTGGTGATTACGTAAGTGGTTGTGTGAGGAACGTTCCCAGTGTCTCCTAACAACGTCTTTTTCTTTTCGATTTTATCTGGCGTTTTATTATATCCTAGTGAACGACAGAGATGAACATATATTATTTTAAATAATACATTGTGATGAAGCCAATACAAAAGATAAACAAGAGGCAGGCGGAGGGAGAAACAGATTGAATACATTCTTGTGTGTGCGTTCGTGGATCCAACCAATGCGTTCGTGGATTTTACGGATGCGTTTGTGGAGCAATCAAATATCCAATCATGTCAACGACAGTGATGACGCCAGGTACAAAAAGCAGTGTGCAATGCCTTCATTTTTTTTTTTTTTTCGCCTATACATTTTGAAACATTGGATGAAATTTTTAGAGTATTCGTTAGTGGTGTTGATGTGGATGCATAGAGATTGCTGACTGTATGATGTGGAAAAGCACGGGGCTGGATAGTTTATTGCAGATTAATTCAATGACTGAGTGAAATATTTATTGTTGAAAATACCGTATCATATGAGAGAGAGAGAGAGAGGGAGGGAGATGTGGCAAAGCTAAACCATTTTATACAATTTTTCGATCTGTTTGTCATGAAAGCCGTACCTAATCGTGCAATGAACTAATTCCTTCTTGATAATTATACTGTGGGTATCATATATATTTCAAGTTACCCAGCCTGACAGCATCGTTTAGCCTACGGGAGAACAGGTATGGGAGCAATACATAATTTTTGCAGTTCATTCATTGCTACTGCGTATTGGTCGACGGAATACCTGATTATATTATTTGAAACTAATTTTTTGTAGTATGTGTGAATTTAATGTGAGAATTGCATAAAGTAGATCTGACATATTTTCACAGGTTCAAAACACTGGACATAATGGCAACTTGCACACTCTTACTCAAACCCTAGGCCTATATTCTCGTCGGTTAAGGAAGCTCCCTAACACCTTTTCCTAAGCAGTTCATTTTGCTAATTGCACTTTACTGCCCAATTCTGTTATGGTGTATAAATCCTTTCAATCTCGCCATGTTCTGCATAAATAACATGCAAAAGGATATTGACTACCTCAATCCAAAAATAAATCGCTAAGAAAGAGGTGCTAGGGAGTTTCCTTACCTGACTTGAATACGAACCTAGATCTGCGGTGCCAGCTTTAGATTCCCAGCAGAATGTATAACGTCTTGCCCTCTTGTTTCCCAAGAGTTACGGGGTTGCTTGCAAAAATATATCGAAGGTATGGTTGTCGGTACTATTATGTCATCATTACACCCGCGGCCGAAATGCTAGAGTAGGTGCTGTTTTACTCAATGTCTCTCTCTCTTTCTCTCTCTCTCTCTCTGATACTACAACCACTAGCACTGTTATTTTTATTACTGTTATTCTGTCAACAAGTGCTGAATGTGTTTATGTTTCTCAGGTGGCCGGCAGCAGCAGACACAGCCTACAGTGGTGGTGGTGCAGCAGCCTGTGGTGATGAATGGTAGGGGGAAGGTCGCTCCATATCTGCTGAGAGGAGCAAGGGTAATTATTCTACTTTTACCATGGCTTGGTCTAAAATTGCTGTCTCTTCGTCTTGAATGCAGTGTTGTAGAAATAGATTAACACTGAGATATGATGTCAGTAACGAAATGATGCTATGGAGCGTATGTAGAGCCGTAGTAATGGATTTTTCCTCCTTTTGTCTCTGTGAAATAAGGTGGAAAAGGACGAAAATCTTGTCCAGGTTAAAATAAAAAGAATATATCAGCAGCAACTCTAATTCCACACCAAAACATATACATTACTTTATTAGGACCACGGTAACTATCAACAACATTGTTCATTCTGGTCTTTAAAAATACATGTATATATATTTATATAGTAGTAATTATTATAATGGCAGTTAAAATCTAAAGAGATGTTTAGATAAATTTTATTTCACTTCAAAATATAGGTTGTTGAAAGCCAAGACTCAAAGAGCTTGAATGGTGAGTGAATGGGAGTGTGCCTCATTCAGTTGGGCAAATTATTATACTATTATACTAATTCATACTATTATTAATTTTTTTTCCTGGCTCTCTGGACCCTACCTCACCTCACCTCGGGGAGGGGTGGGAATGAAGGTCTGGATGATGTTGATGATGATGATGATAATAATGAAAAATATTAACAACATTTTAATATTTCCTCATGCTTCCTTGTAGTAATCTCCTGCTTCATTTTCACCGCAGTTCGCAAACGGATGCACAGTTTCTGGGCGAGGCATTATTATCTTGATAACACTCGGTGGAATTCTTTCGACTCTTTGCCTCTCTGCCGGTGCAGTTAGTGCATTGACCGCATCCTTCATATGGATCCCGTTTTTATTTTTGGGAGGTAAGACCGTGACAATGTCTTCCACTTTCTCTTTATTTTTTTATTTTTTATTTTTTTCAAAGAATTCGCCCGCAGTACTTTCATGCCTTGTTATCCCTATCGTCCAGAATCTCTCTCTCTCTCTCTCTCTCTCTCTCTCTCTCTCTCTCTTTTACCTGTTTACTGGTTGAAGGAGGACCGAAAAAATAGTCGATGAGACACCAAGAAAGAGGGGGAACTCTACACGTTGTACTCTAACTTGGCCTAAAACTGCCATCTCTCCACCTTGAAGGCCGAGATGTAGCAATAGATGAACACTAGATTATGATGACAGTCACGAAGAAGTAAAGTGGAGAGAATTTAGAGCTGCAGTATTAGCCATTTCTGCCACTGAGCAACGCGAAATAAACAGCAAGACGAAAATTTAGGCCAAGTTAAAGTAAAAAGTGTAGATCAGAGGCATGTCCAGTGAAAGGAGCGAGACACAAATCGCACATCAATCAAGCCCCAAGATTGTGACCTCACCTCATAGGCTTGGTCATCTGCACATCACCGTATCATCTAAGCACGCCACATCTTTAGCTAATCACCTATATCATATCTACTGTATATATTCCACACGCATTCCTATTAATCCCATTTTCTCTCTTACTATTCATAGTGACTCCCTATCTCCCTCCTCTCTCTCTCTCTCATGCCAAAACCCACACCAATAAGCTAATATGAGCCTTAAAGATCTTTCACGCAGTCCTCTTACAGCCTCCACACTCAGACTTCTGTTTATTATCAGCGCCTTCATAGTAACGACCACATTCCTTCCCTTTGTCACACTGCTTTCCTCTTCCTTGTAGAACACAATTCCTTTTGTATTACTACACGATGATACTCAAGCTCCATTACCAGTTCATGCCTGGTCCATTTACTACCACATCACATCAAGAGAAACCTCAAAACATGATGCCCCAAGACATTCACAACACTGCATGAATTCTGAATAGTTCCTGTTCACTATTAGGGAGCGACACTGCATCACCTGCAGTTATAAGGTACACAACCCTTTACCATAAATTACTGTAGCATCCAATACCTTCTCTCCATTACTCGAGGTTTAACCTGGCTCTTAACCTTATATATATATATATATATATATATATATATATATATATATATATATATATATATATATATATACCTTGTGCGGTGTGGTGCGGTGAGGATCTGTCCGTTCTTCCCTTGGGGCTAAGATGCGAATGAATGTGTTTGAATGGATGAGTAAATGGGGAGCGTGTCGTCCTGTCTCGGCTACCTCCCTTTCCTTGGGGGAAGCAGCCTAGGTATATAGATAGATAGATATACACTGAACGAATGAAGTTTGCTTTAGTCAGGAATTTTTCTCCAAACCAGCATGCCAAAATCAGAACACCATTGAAAAAAAAAAAATCATTATCTGAAATGTGTTCTTAATATTTTAATGGCCGAAGTATGATGTACATTTACTACCACATGCAAGTGTAATTACATTATGGATGCTGAAGAAAACTTTCAGTAATTACAGAAGAGGAGTGTGATTCACATAAATGATACAAAGAAGAAAGTAATCCCCTTTGCTTACAGCTGGACTGCTTGTTCCTGGGATTTGGCTTTGTGTCACGGCCAAACGCCAGTTTAAAGCCCTGCCTCCCGACCACCCCCACCGCCTCAAATACGGCACAGGCTACCGCATTCCCGTCACTTCATTCAACAACACCACCACTTACGCTTTCCGCGCAGCACCAGTGACCGGGTCTGCGATATCTGCTGCTGGCCCAATTGCAGGATATCAAGCATCGACAGCAAGACAGCCTTCAGGTTACCCAGTCCAAGCGGCAGGGCAGACCTCTGTGTACCCATGCTCAGCTGCAGGACAGTCAGGCCACGCAATGCCAGCTGGTGGGCAAACAGGAGGCCATAGAACGGGAGAACCAGGGACATCGTCTGCATTACCAACAGGCCAGGATCCCAGCAGGTATCCCTCCGCACCTCCATTACAACCTGCCGTCAACGACCCTCCGCCTGCATATTCTGAAATTATGAAACTGTAACACACACACACACACACACACACACACACACACACACACACACACACACACACACACACACAAATTGTAGAGCCAGTACGGTAAACATCGCCAGCATCTTCACTGCACCAAACTAGAAATGCAATATATAATTTTTTTGGAAGCAGATGAAGTTAAAGTATTGCAAATTGTTGCATTTATCCATTAGAACTTGGTCTTCCCACCCATGCCTTTGATTATAGAGTTTATACGTTTTGCTATGCTGCCTCCACTTCATCATGTGCCAAGGATTTTTTGCGCAATGTTCATATTATAGAATGAAAATTACACTTTCACTCGTTGAATAAGGAGGCCCCCTAACATACCTTACTTACCTTTAGGATACTACTGGTTAATATCCTTTTGTACGTTATTTATGCAGAGTATGGAGATGTTGGAAGGATTTAGGCAGCACAGAATAGGAGAGTAAGATGCAACTAGCAAAATAAATCGCTCAGGGAAAGGCGTTAGTGAGCTTCCTTAACCGATGAGTATACCTGTCCTTAGCCTTCACTAATCTCTTGAATACGAGAGACCTTTCCTAAACCGAATAAAATCGCTTTAAATGTTATGGGACTGATGTGTTTACGCTTTCCCACCCTGCCTCATTTAACAGGTGGTAAGCAGTGACATACATCATTCCCACCGATGTTTATCATGTTTCTTGAGGTGGGTATTGTTCTCAGTGTACAATGATGATAGTGTTTAGTGCTGGAACATATTGATATCAGTGTGAAATTACATTAACCAAGCAGAGCATAATTGTTAAGGATTTCTGTGTTAACTATTATGGTTATCATTTAATTGAATGTTGTGACACGTAACTGTGAAGAGTAGCTGTGAAGTAAAGAAGAAAAATAATGAGACAAATATTCTTTCCCAGTCTACTGATTTAAGATACTGTAGAAGGTTAACAATAAAACGTATAATTATCAGTCTTTTTACAAGAACGATTGATACACACCAGACCCCAGTCTGTACTGTATCAATATGTTTGTTTATGAATGTCTACTATATCTGCCGTTTATCTGTGTGAGTCGAATGAAAAAATATTTATATCCTCAAGAGTTTCGCTGCTATTATCATTGCCTCCTACTCTTGTTTCCAGACTACCGTACTTTCATACTCCAACAACTACCTTCCAGCATTTTTTTGTGTACGAAATCATACATCACTACACACTACAACTCTTTCCTCAACATACGGCAGAGTCAGTGCGTTTGCCTGCATACTCTCAAATCACTGGAGAAATAGCCAAAGTCTTCCGTAGTGGAGGGAAAAGGTGTGAAGACAGCTGGCGTAAAAAGAAAAGAGGAAAGCAGGAGATAATTACAGGAATGAAGGGTTGGGGTAAGGGGTGCAGCGCAGCTTGGAGGTTTGGGTAGGAGGGAAGACTGTCAAGATGCAGTCACTCTGCATGTTTCAGTCTCACCTAGACTTTGTGTCTGAGTGTGGGCGATGTCTATTTTTTTTATTTTTTTTATTTATCGGTCTATTGAAGTAAAATATTCTAGTGCAGAACAATACAAGATATAGTATTTGTGAACAATGCTGCTAAAAATCACTGCTACACAAAAGCTGCTTGGGAGAGAACTCGGTTAACCCTTTCAGCCAGAGGACGTCACTTTTCACTTAAGTCGCAAGAAACCACATAAATGAGAGCAACACGAGCTTATATTGTTGTCGAAGAATACTTTGACATATTCTTTAACTGCGCTTAAACCATTGCTCCCGGAACACGCATTTTTCACCTTCCATACTTCTACAGCCCATACCCAACTCCCATCACGGTCCCTGCTCATTCCAATCATTTCTTTGTCCCCACGCGTATTTCTCTAACCTCCTGACATTCATTCTCGGAGGATATTTTGAAACATACCTTCAGTACACTCAAATCTTGCAACACCTGACTGGGTATATTTTCCTGCCTCACCATCACTGCTCACCAGATTTCCACTCCAGCTGAACGGCTACTTAAACAGAGACAAGGCTAAGATAATGGGTTTGTTGGTAAGTAGCAGCAAAGGAAGGAAGGAAGGAAGTTGGTGATAGGAGAGTGAGGGCTCGAAGGAAAAAAAGCATGGTTGGAAGGTGAGGGGATAGAAAAGTGAGAAGGATGGGTGGTGGAAACGAGAGATCAAAGAGTAGCCTAGAAGTAGAAACGTATGGTACAGTATTATTGAGAAAGGTGGTAGGAAATAGCGTGAAGACCAGTAAGGGCAAGAGGAAGAGGACCAATAGGAGATATGAGTGGAAAGAAAAATATACAAAAAGCAAAAACTGAAGCGGACAAAGTAAGAAAGGAAACAGGAAAGGGAGGAAAGACGAAACAGGAAAGAAATGTGTGTGTGTGTGTGTGTGTGTGTGTGTGTGTGTGTGTGTGTGTGTTGAGACAGAAAGGGTACGTGTAAGTGTAGCAATAGGAGGAGGAGATATGAATGGGAAGAAGAGATGGTAGTGGAAAGAGACAGAGTAAAAACAATAAACTAGACGAAATATAGGTATATGAAGTGAGGGGAAAACGAAGTAAAGGAAATTAAGGAACGAAGTGAAGACAGAAAGGGTAAGAGGTGGAAGAGTAAGAGGGAGATAAGTTTATGAAATAAGGGAAAGAGGGGAACAGTAAAAGGAAATGAAGATAATAGTGAAGGTAAGAGAAAAAGAAATGACAGAAGGGGAAAGGTAAGATGTATATCGATCGAACAGAGGTCATTAGGGCAATTTTGTCTTTTTTTTCTTTGTTCTTTCCTTTTTTTCTTAGTCTTTCCAGAACACGACCCACAACATCCGAAGTAAAAATGATTATAATTCTAAGAGAAGAGAGACAAGGGGAGAAAGAAGACGGAATGAAAGGAATGTGTGTGTGTGTGTGTGTGTGTGTGTGTGTGTGTGTGAGAGAGAGAGAGAGAGAGAGAGAGAGAGAGAGAGAGATTTCCTCTTTTCTTTCTCTCCCTCTCACATGTTGGTAAGATCTTAAGGAGAGTCAATTTTTCCCAATACATAACCTTGCCGTAGACTATTATTGGCCTCCTGTTACCTGTATTTCCCATTAACTCCTGTGTAAGAGGGGAAAGGAGGGGATGAAGTAGGGAAGACGTACTGTACGGTACATGGGAAGAGGGAAGACCGGAAGAGATAAAGAGGGTACATGAGGAAGGGAGCGGTGGGGGATGAAGGAAGGGGGACTTGGGAAGGGGAGAGGAGGGGAGGGGAGGGGGTTCTGGGACATGGGGGGGGGGGCGTTAGTCAGCTCAGTCTCCCTCGCAAGTGTTGCCGTTTGTGCGTCACCAGGATCCTTCCCGAACATCAGGTCTCCCACAACATTTTGAGAGATTTACTGATTTTGCTGACATTCCAGTATGACTTCCTAACATACAAAAGGTTAAAAAGAGACCAAAGAAAAGGATGGTCCACAAATAACTCTGTGGAATATTACATAAGCTCTCTTGGCAGTGTCTTTGTTGGTGGCATAGCAAGGCGAGTGAGGAGAGTTGCTAGTTTTCGTCGATAACGTTCTGGTATTTTCCTCTTTGATCTTAAGTGAAGTGAAATTACGTATAGTAGTGTAGAAAAATAAGAAGAAATATTATATGTGAATAATAATCTGAAGCACTGACAACTGAAGATGGTAACAAGGAAGCAAACTCACGTTATAGACAGAGAAACAGAGTGAAACAACATCTCGTGCGCGTTCGTGGATCTACCGATGGATTCGTGGATTTAACTGATGCGTTCGTGGACATAGCAAAGTTCCAGTCATATCAACAGGAATGAGGTCACCAGGTACGGAAACAAGAGTACAAATAAATAAAAAAAAAATCGTCTAAGCTCTGAGTGGATAAAAATTTTTATGATCCGGAAACTTCTTACAAAAGAAGGTGGAGGGTCTTGCCACACACCTTCTTCAGTAAATACAGTTATATGAACAGTTGTTATATATTTGTGGGTGTAGTCTCACGCCCTTTAGCAAATATTGCTATAGCACATGTTATAAAATGTAAAGCATTTTGTAAGGTATATCATAAACAGAAGTGAGAAGTAGCGTCAGAGCAATATAGAAGCACAGCATAACAGCATCAGCCCCAGCCGAAAATGACGACATAGCACCGCATAATATCAGTGGGTCGTATGGAGTTAGTGAGCGATGGCCCTCCAACACCACACCACTCGCTCTCTCTCTCTCTCTCTCTCTCTCTCTCTCATCTTCACTACACTACTTTTAGTTCGTTTGTTACATACATGTCCTTCATTGGTACACACTAGCGTTTTCTCCTACATTAACTTGAGTATTGAGAAGGCTAGGTGGTGTAAGACTTTCTCTTACTTTGTTTTGAGTAGTACTGTACATTTGATACCGTCTGCTAAAAACAAAATTGTAAACACGAACAACACTTGAATCATTGATCACTTGAGTGTGGATGGATATAAGCATCATGCCTTGCCTATACTCTGTTTACTTTATCTTGGCCTATAATTTGCCATCTCTCCATGTTGCATGCCGAATTGCAACAATCGATGAACACTAGAATACGAAGCTTGTCACGAAGAAGTGCTTAGCACTCCAGGTGATGGAGAAATACGCCATCACGTTGTGGTACTACCTTTAGGCTATAACTGGGCGGCTCCACTGCCCAGTTATACAAACGTCCTTCAGTTCCCTCCCCATCTCCCAGAGGATGTTGGTGGGTAGCAGGAGGAGAGAAACTTCAGCGTTTAGCCCACCGGGTTCACATTTCCTATAAACCAGGGGCTACTACTACTACTGCTGTACTACTACTTCTACTACTACTATTACTACTCCCACATAAATTATACAAACCATCCTTGGCTGACAAACGTTGAACAATTTGCTACGAGAAAGGGTGTGCCAAACTCTTATTCCTCTGAAAAGTTATTGAGGTGACACTTCAAAAATACCGTATATCTGATTCTACCTTCATATATACCAATAAGAATTATGTAGGGATTTTTTTTTTTTTAACAGGACATGAGAAACGGAAGGTAAAACAAAATAAATGTAAAAAAAATCAAACACCAGACAACAGGTGTCCTCCATTTATTTAAAAAAAAAAATGAAAATGTAGGTTGAGACAAATGAAATCGAATTACAACTAGGAGTACTCTGAAAGGGCAACCCACTAACTGCTCTAAGGGCGAACCTTTGACCTTTGACCAACTGCTCTCAAAATCAAATTGTTTCAGTCTTTCTTGACCCCTAGCCCATCCCTCAAGTTTGGTCCAGATCAGATCAAAACTTTTTCATCTGACCTTTGACCTTGACCTTTGATTATTCTAAAAAGTTAATCCCTTTGTCCTTGCTGTACCCTAAACCCTATCATCGAGTCTGATCTGTATCGGATAAAACTACTTAAGTTGGCCTTGCCGTGTGACCTTGACCTTCCACCAGTTGTACTCAACAACTATAGTTCATGCCTGTGGCTGACTTTCAACACTTCCATCAAGTTTGGTTCAAATTAGATCAAATCTATTTTAGATATTTTGTTGACACGGAGCGAACTTTGACCTTGCCTCGTGTCCTTGATCTGTGGCTTTTTTTTTTTTTTTTTTTTTTTTTTTTTTTTTTTTTTTCAAAATTGACTCCTCATTGTTGCCTTACTCGACAATTATTCCACCAAGTTTGGTCGAAATCGGATGAAAATGGTTAAATTTGATTTTCCTTGGTCAAAGTTTGACCCAGCCCTGTGGCATTGACCTTAGTGCTATGGTTCTACATCCTTTCCTTTACACTGCTGACTGCTTCATGACAAAGCTCCAAAGTCTAGCGTTAATTCATTTTTGCGGTTGAGTGTTCAAGGGGGAGAGTGGCAATAGGCCAGGTTACAGTAAAATGAGTATAGTACCGAATGTGTTTTTGTCTCTTAGGTAGGCAGCAGCAGCAGCAGCAGCAGACCCAACCACCAGTGGTGGTGGTGCAGCAGCCTGTGGTGGTGGACGGTAGACGGAGGACATTCCCCTTCCTGCTGAGAGGGGCAAGGGTAATTATCAGTGGCATTTCTCGTTCCACACTAAAGGATATATTTCTGACTTCATATTTGCTAAGAGGGGAAACGGTAATTGTCAGTAACATTTTTCATTCCACATCCAAAATCATACCTCAGTGTTTATAATAATTGTACCATACCAACTAAAAAAAAAAAAATAAAAAAAAATAAAAAAAAAAAAAGGGCTTCAACTGCCAGAGACTTCTTAATTTTGTTTCATTTCAGAGTAATACATCAAAAGATATTTCTAAATTAATGGTAACGGTACTGACGTAAAAAGAACTTTGAACTAACAATGCTTATATAATTAATTTTGTTTCATTTCAGTATTTATATTTCTGTATTAATGATTATTGTACCGTAACGGGATCAATAAAACCCTTCTACCAATGACTTCTTCATTAATTTAATCTTCATTTTAGAATCAAACGAAACTGACTCACAAAAATCAAAATATTCTGAAATTTATTAGTTCTGTCTACTTGAAAAAAAAAAAAAAAGTAAAATTTAATCTTTCTCCACGCTTGATTACAATGGTCTGATTTTTTTCTTCTGTTTTCAGTTTTCAGAGGGATGCAAAGTTCCTGGACAACTTATTCTCACCATGGTAGTGTTTGGAGCCATGTGTTCCTTTATGGGTATCATGACCACTACAGTTATAGGCTCAGGCTCCTCCTTCACTGGGATTCCTATGCTGTTGATTGGAAGTAAGGACATGATCTCTCTCTCTCTCTCTCTCTCTCTCTCTCTCTCTCTCTCTCTCTCTCTCTCTCTCTCTCTCTCTCTCTTTTATGCGTTCAGGCTCTTCTTTCACTGGGATTCCTATGCTGTTCATTAGAAGTAAGGCCTTGATACATATGATTATTAATATTAGTGTTTATTAGACATGAATAGAATTACCGGTATTAGGATTAGTGGTAGTAGTACAGTAGTAGAGGTAGCAGTGACCTGTGGAGGTGTATGGTATGTAAGAGGACTACTGGGCCTTGAGAACAGGCTGTGAAGCCTATGCCGAGAGTCGGACACAAAAAAACAAGTAGTAGTGGTGGTGGTGGTGGTAGTAATTGTAGTAGAAGTTATTGTTGTTGCAACCATAGGTTCATCTTAACGTGAACCTGGTGGACTGCAAGTAGAAGTTTCTCTTCTCCTCCAGTCCACCATCCTCCTTTTGGAGGAATTGGGTGGGAACTGAGAGACGTTTGAATAACTAGGCAGAGAAACCACCCGGTCATATCAGTGTCACCACTTGAAAGCATCTCTCTCCAGCCCCTGACTTGAACAACTTTTAAAGTACATTTTTTCCTTACCCGCAGAAATGTCTTGACTAATGGAAGCTCCAAAATATATAGCATAATAATAAGTGTAGTTTACATTTGAGCAGCCAGATATTAAATTTTCTTCATGTAGCGATAAATACATTGCGGAAGTTGCACAAAATTTGCTCTGCAAGTGTATAATCCCCCCCCCCAAAAGCTGATTTAGTACAGAAATAGTATATTAGTGCATACTAATTTCATTTACCTACAGTTGGAATGCTTGTTCCTGGGATGTGGCTTTGTGTCACAGCCAAACGTCAGTTTGATGACCTGCCTTCTGACCACCCCCACCGTCTCAAATACGGCACAGGCTACCGCCTTCCCGTCAATACATTCAACAACACCACCACCTACGCCTTCCCTGCAACATCAGTGGCATCTACGGTTGGACAGAATGCAGGATATTCAGTGATGACAACCGAACAAGCTGCAAACTACCTGGTCCAAGCGACAGGACAGACCTCTGTGTTCCCACACCCACCTGCAGGACAGTCAAGCCACTCAATGCCAGCTGGTGGGCAAACAGGAGGCTACCCACCAGGAGGACGAGGCAGCTCCCCTGTACCACCAGAACCCAACGTGCACCCCACCGCCCCTGAACAGCAACCTTCCTTTACTGACCCTCCACCTCCTTATTCAGAAATTTCAAAAGACTCGAGTTTTAAACCATACGTATAGTGTGGCATGACTAAATTGCCGTCCTTTCTGTTTGGCCAGTATTAGTAATAATATATGTACCCTGTTGCCTTGGAAATCGACTGTCCAGTGCATATTATGGAAGAATATTGCTGTTATTTCCTTATGGACCGTCTTTAAAGGCAGGAAGTTACTGACATGGTGGTAAATATTAGTCCCTGTAGAGGTAGGTTTGAGGTAGGCCTACATCTCTTCACAATTTAGGTCCATATTACTGGATCTGAACAGCTTATTTCAGTTTGGAGATTCGTATATTTGGCACTACATCTATGAAGTTCCAAACTGTCGAATGATAAGCCACCCAGATCTGACCTGACCTGTGACATGACCTAATCCCACTGAGACCTCACACGACCTAAGAAGCTAAAAATTAATCTGTATCTGATCGATGCTTTGTTTATATTTCTATTTCCCCAGGTCGGACGAAGTGAAAATTATCTTCGTGGCTCAGTCGGTCCCACATATTATAAAACTGATGGGAATAAGCGTTATAACCATTGCAATTGCTTAGGAGGAAGGAATATCCCCTGAAATCCTTCCACTACCTGGACACGGAGACTCTTCAACCTAATTGTTGTCACCTGAGCAGATTTTGTTTTCCTTTTGTTATCCTCATTTTGTTTCTTACGACCAATTTTTTCCTGTGATGATCACTGTTATGCAACTGGTCCACGGTGCGGCTGTGTTGGTTGTGTAATCTGCCAGCTCTTTATCTGTAATTCCACTCTCGCCACACCTAAAATGTGTGCGTTGTTCGTATGTAAAATGTGATGGCAGACGGAGTTTCCTATTCCCGTGTGACAGAAATTTGACAAGGAGAGTAACTTTTTTGCAGTCATTTAATTTTGTTTTGACGATGTCATATTTTGGCATGATGTCAGTATTTGGAAATGAGAGGTTGGTGCTATTGATAACGATATTTTAACTTATGTCCAGGAAAGCATTTTTTTTTTTTTTCATTCATCTTAAATCTCAGGACCAACTGCCTAGCCCCGGGCTCCTACGCTCCTCATGGGGCAACGTATGATTGGATGATGGATGGATGGATGGATTCATTGTTCGGTAGGCTTATAGGGTTTGACATCAGGTATAAGCGTGGCTGAATGTAAAAAAAAAAGAAAAGAAAAAAAAGAAAGGCTTAGAAATCACATCTGAGATTTGCACGAGCTCCCCTGTTACAACTTTTTTTTTAACGACCAATGAAGCTTTGATGAAGAAAATGCAGCTGTCTGTTTTAATGGGTGAGTCATCCTAATTCTCTTACTTATTCCACCTACTTGTATACCCCTACCAAGCGCATTACTTATGCCTCTGCATTATGGCTTAAGCAAAGAGATATTCAGATTATACACACCTAGTTACTGACATCGTCCTTCACTGCCGAGGCGAAAAAGTTCCATCTGAAACTGGTTGTTTAGAGAGAACATACCATTCACAGTAACAGTTCTATCCGGCCTCTAAACCCATGTGTCCGGATTCCCATGTGTCCCAGAATCCATGTGTCCCAAAACCGTTCTGTTTAGGTTACAATAAATTGTTAGGTTAGATTAGGTTAGGTCTGAGGGGACGAAAAGACTGAGGACGAACCTTGGTGCCGGATCGACTCGAAAACATCAATCATTTAACTCGACACATTGCTACCCGTCCATTATTCTTGTAGTGCAGTCGCCAGGCCTACTGCAGTGTTATACAGTATGAAGTGAGCATTAAGATCTTTCTGTGTAAAATAGCAAACAATGAGGCATCTGGAGCTTTCCTGTCCTTATCTTATTCTTGCAGACTAGCCACCATGTGAACCGCAGTTTGATATATATTTATGTATCTATATATCGAGCAAACATTTTGTAAACATATGTGTAAAATGCATCAGATAACCAGCTTTGCTCTTTTCTTGAATGGAAAGTCACCTGCAGCCACCGTCATCACCTACAGCCATATTGATCTTTATTCTGTTCAAAGCTTTCGTTTATTCATTCAATGTGATGTTAAGAATCGTTGTGTCTACTTTTCCTGTCAGTGCTTCTTAGCAGGCATTTGGTGTTTGCCAGTATCGAGTCTTCTTTTAGTTCCTTTTAGGTTTTCTTCCCTCATTTAAGGTTCCTTAAGTTTGTTAGGCTAAAATTTCTCACTTATTCAGTTCCTTGTCTACCCAGCATTCTTACACACCCATATTATTTTCTCATTGTAACTATTTATTGCCTATTGCCCCATCCCAGATTTCATGCATGTGACCAGAACAAAAATGCTTCCAATTCTCTATCACAACTCACACGATTTTTGTAAGCACGTTTTAACCATTATATTCTTTTCCAATAAAGCCAAGATAACTGATCAATTTTAGTTTGTCTCTAATCTATGAATACTTCAGCACAGATAAAGCTTGTCAGAAAAGACGAAATATTTATGAGAGAGAGAGAGAGAGAGAGAGAGAGAGTAGTCTCCTAAAATGATGCCTGACGGAGGAAGAGGTAGGTGGGGCTAGGAAGGAATGTTTACAGTCGAGTCCTTCCACCTCCCCCTTCCCCTTTCCCTTCTTCCCTCTCCCTCTCCTTTCCCCCCAGGTTAGGCGCCAGGAAGTCTAGTGTTGCTGTCTGCTGGTGCCGTGGAGATCAATAATAGTGGAAAGTTAGTCGCAAGGCACTGAAGTATTACCAACACACAAGATTACACGCGAAACATCAAGAAAAACAGCTCGCCTAAAGAACCTATGCACTGATATAAGTACCCCAAAGCTCTCCTGTGCTTCGGAACCTACTTACAATAGTTAGGAATGGTATTGGAAGGCATATGGTAACGTTTGGAGGATGTGGGTAGTTGCCAGGGCTTGCTTTCTGTGTTTTAGGATATTCTGAGTAACGTCGGTGTGGCAGAGAAGACTCGTAACACTTCTTAATTAGCTGTTTATTTTGCATGTTGCTTCTTAAAATCCACTTGTATTTTTATATATATTTTCAGTTTACAGGACCAAAATACAAGTGGATATTCAAGTGTGAGGTACAGAATGAGTAGCAAAGGAAGAGGTGTTGCGAATCTCCAAAGCTACGACGAGACTTTAACTGGGAGCGCAGGAGCAGACTCCTCCCTTCAGTATCACATTTAGTTCCGGACAGTAGAGTTCCCTTCAAAATGATGCCTTTTTTTTATTTTTTATTTTTTATTTATATTATATGCTTGCCACTGTCAGATCAGGCTAAGGCGGGCCTCATGGTAAAGGACGGTATGCTTCCTAGTAGTAGTAGTAGTAGTAATAGAAGTAGTAGTGGTAGTACTAGTAGTAATAGATGTAGTAGTAGTAGCCCCAGGTTCATCTGAAGCATGAACCAGGTGGACTGCAGACTAAAGTTGATCTGCTGTTCACCATCCTCCTTATAGGGTATAGGGAAGCAATTGAAGGACGTTTATATAGGAAAACCAGGTAAGTGTGCGATGGAGTGGGCCACGATAGGTTTCCAGCGGAGTATAAGTGCTGATCATGACAACTTAGGGCAACAGGTGTCATGATGCACCCGATTTACTGTGTTCAACTGTGAAAAATCGCAAATATCAAAACGTGAGTCAAGATATAAGCTTCATTAATCACTTTCACTACTGGAGGGCTGTTCTGAATCGAATAAAGTCGCCTGTTGGTGGATATCCTGTTTTTACTCTAACTTGGCCCAGATTTTCGTTATTTTGCAGCTAATTTCACGTAGCTCAGTGGCAGAAGAAGGCAATACTATGGCTCTGCCTTCTTCCCACAGCACTGCTTCGTGGCTAGCATCATATTCTAGTGCCAATCTATTGTTACATATCAGAATTCAGAGTGGAAAGATGGGAGTATTAGGCCAGGTTAGAGTAAAAAAAAAGTATACGCTGTTCACTTTAACTAAACATAAAATTTCAGTCCCTCCATCTTGTATGCTGAGCTATTGCAAAAACCACGCAGGAAAGAAACTGCAAAAGGACAAAAATTTAAGCCTAGTTAAGGTGGAAGAGCTTCTAGAATAAAATAATATAATCGACTTGAATGGCTTAAGTTTATTCAATCCTGTGACTACCTTTTCTTCTTCATTCTTGCAAC
Source organism: Coenobita brevimanus (assembly GCF_032717465.1). Taxonomy (NCBI): domain Eukaryota; kingdom Metazoa; phylum Arthropoda; class Malacostraca; order Decapoda; family Coenobitidae; genus Coenobita; species Coenobita brevimanus. The sequence continues at coordinate 1,603,449 of NC_136979.1, forward strand.
ATCCAGACTAATATATTGAAAGTCCTCTCGTACAGAAAGTGTAAATGAAAGCTATATCAGTTCGAGAAATCTGTCTGAAGGTACCAAGTAAATACAAAATACGTCACAGGATTGAAATGAATAACGTGCCATGTATAAATTTCCTATACTGTGACGCAGGGGAGCACATGACGGCTGCGTGACTCGTACTGACGTGATGAGACTCATGCGTTTCCCCTGACCTATTGAATTTTCAGAGCGCAGGTAACAGGCTTCTTGTGAATTTGAGTAAGGCATGAAGAAGGAAACTTTTGAATGCTGAATGCACTTCGTTTTGTTTTATTTATCAGTACTCTAACCTCGTTTACACTTGCAATAAGAAGTGAAAGTACCTAAACACAAGTACCTAGTGTTTAGAATTTGATTTTTTTTCTGAAAGGGGGGGGGATGAGATTTAATACGGAGTGAAATGTCTTAAAAGAAAATACGCTTGCAAGAAGAAGTGAAAGTACCTAGTGTTAAGGATCTGATTTTTTTTTTTTTTTTTTGAAGGAGGGGGAGATAAGAGATTAAACATGGAGTAAAATATCCTAAGGAAAATATGCAATTCACTCGGAAATGAAAGAAATTATACCATTCTTTTGATCACCTTCAAGACGCAAACCAGTTTACCCAATAGACCATTAATATGACGTTCCTTAGTAGCTTCCTTATGAGACATTTCCTCGAAGCTTGGAGATGGCAAGAGCAAGAGGCCGTCATCGGAGTGAATGGGTAAATGGATTCTTATGATACTCCTAATTATTTGATACCAGTCTTTATCATTTTAGACTCCCCTGAATTGATACTATTAGTTGATATTCTTAATTAATACTGTTCTTAAATATTTGATACTCTTATTGTTTGATACTCTTATTTGATCCGAAGGGTCTTTAAAAGGTGATTAAAATAATATGACTAGCAAACATAACAACAATGTTAACTGAAGGCGTTGGTATCAGATGGGTTTGCCACTAATAACTCCTTTCAGTGATCAGCGTTCCCTCCTTAGTAAAATTCGAAACAACCCATTAAAAAAAGCTTTATTAAGTCTCTCATAAGCTGAAAAAACAGTATGATAGGAAGAATATAATCAAGACGTTACCCTACTGAAAGGGTCTTCTCCAAGGAATGCAAAGTAAGTGGGAGTCCAAAAAGCTGGCAAAAAAGAAAAGGAAAAAGAAAATCAAACTAGTCACTTCCAGAAACCCACTATGGACAACTAGCTGAATGACAATTAGGCTAAAATGTACAGAGAGAGAGAGAGAGAGAGAGAGTGAGTGAGAGGAGGGGGGGGGGAAGACGTTCAAGGAGTAAACATGGGGAAGGGGAGAAATGGGCGGAGCTTGAACTTGTTGCCGGAAAGTCCCAAGTAAAATCTAACTAACCTTAACTTCCATGCTCTCCCTGCCATGCATCTTTAGCAAATATAATATGTCAGATGATAATGTCCTCACTTGTCAATCATGGTAATAGTTATTCCGTACACAGAAGACGGCAGTAATGTAGAACGGTTTGTACAGCAGTTACTTAACAGGAAGATATTGTGCGGGGATGGAAATAAGTACACAATCATAATTCGGTATTAGAAATTTTAATGGTAATTGGGGTGTAGAGAGAAATTGGCCATTTTAATCCATCATGGCAAAAGTTGTGAGTGGTTAAAACGAAGTACAGATGTGAACCAGAATGGATAGTTGGCACCAGAGTATGACATCATGGTGAAGTTTCATGACGTCAGCGATAAACAGTGCTCTAGAGGTAGCGAGGGGGTTCTGGCGTTCCTGCTTCTCCTGTGAAGTGTGTGTGTATTACAGGGAACATTACTTCAAGGAGCACCTGAAGAACACCACCTCACCAATATGAATACAGGAGGTGAGTAAATAGCACCAATTCCCTCACCAATCTCCTACAGACAACAGTGAAGGACGTCCTCAAGGTTTCGCCATACTGCATGTAGCCTGACAGGGGTTTTAAGTTTAATCCCTTCTGCCAAAAATACCAGCCACGTTGCCTATTCGCTTGCTGCTGCTTGAATTATGTCTAAGATGGATCCGTGCAAGATGGATGATTAGGCGACACGTGATTGCAAGGATGGTATCGATCGGAGTGGGCGTGACGGAAAAACCTTACCAACTCTGCTAAGCACACAGGAAGCGGCGTCAGACATGGGGTTAGCAGAACACGTGACCCACATTTAGCTTGAACACAACTATTTTCCAAAACTGGTATCCAGTAATGAAATTATATAGCATAAAGAATAAGGCATCACTTCTTCCAGTTCTTAGCAAGTCATTATGTACTGTAAATGTCCAGTGCCCTCCGGCGAATTATGATTTTCAGATTAATAAAATAACGATGCAAGTATTTTGTTACACTAAGTTTTCCCATTGAAGTAAAAAAAAAAAAGTGATTGGTGTAACATAGCAACAGGTGCACTCATCGAAAAGCATCCGAACGCTGTAAGCACAATCCATTTTGACACGGTCGAATCATCTGAAAATAGACCTTGTATGTATCTGTCAGCATTGGGCTACTGCATCATACACAGGAGCACCATACATACTAAGTGTTATGGCTGCAGAGTGCGTCATTCCAAAATCAGGCACACCAACCATTCCGAAATCACAAGCCCCTTTCTGCTCATTTTCGCATTCATTGTGTCCAGGTGTTCAGCTACTTCGCAAGTGTACTATACCTGAAGCTTCCAGCAATTCATTTAGCCTGAGGACGTCTTTCAGTTTGGTTAGCCTAATGCCATGAAAACTTGAAACCCTAGGACGACTGTACTTTTCATTTGTGTGTGTGTGTGTGGGTGGGATGGGGTTGGGTGGGTGCGTGGGTGGATGCATGGGTTGATGTTTACTCCCAAGCTGAAAGTTAGTGTTAAAACTGCACGGATTTTACTGGGGGTTGTCTATTGTAGGCTATGCAGTCACGAAAATTATAGAGTAACAAAAAGTGAAATTTCATCCCAAGAAAACTGCTAGACACTGATATCCTGCAGCAAACTAATATGAAAAGGTTTGTCAGTATTGCTTCTCCCACGTTGGTCGTAAAAGGTACAGCCATGAGCAAGAGTAAGCCCACTGTCCTTTGCTAGCATTGTGTTCTGCCCTCCAAACCTATAATTCTTAAAAAAAAAAAAAAAAAAAAAAAAAATATCCCTCATACTGTTTTTCCCCTTATTGCCGCCGCTGTTACCTTCTCTTGTCACAGCCGGCAGAGAAATATAACTTCTTTTTGTGACTGCACTCCATCACTTTAAGTATGTAAGCAGTGAGCAGAACCTTAAGGCTTAACCAGTCATGACTCGGTAAAGGTATTTGGAGTCAACTTCCTATTTTAATAAGATATTCACTACTGGTTATTCTTATTTTAGTGATCGTTCTTGTTTCCGTCCTTGGGTCACTTTTCACTCGATATTGTTGGAGAGGATATTCATTTTTTTCTTACACATAGGCATACAGTAAAGTCATTATACCTAAATATGTTATAGGAAGTAATAATACGGCAAATCTATACTTCATTTTAATAACAAATCTTTACATATGTACAAACACTAACTTTTGCCACGAATAAGTTAAATTCTTAACTATGATCGGCCAAACCCTCCTTAACTGGCCAACCTAACCACAGATGACACTTGCAGGGAGTAAAGTACACTCTTATTTATTTCATTTATTTTATTTTCAGGAGGAGGGTACCAACCAGCTCCAACGACGGTGGTGGTGATGCCAACCCGGAGGTCCATCGCCCCCTACTACATGCGTCAGGGCGTCAGGGTAACTCTTCCACATTTGCCAGTCCTTCCACACCTATCGACCCATCCACACCTGTCGACCCTTCCAAACCTGTCAACCCTTCTACACCTGTCAATCCTGCCAATCCTTCTATACTTGTCAGTCCTTCCACATCTGCTTTTCCCTCACGCCAGTCAACCCTTCCACACCTGTTAATTCCTTTACGCCTGTTAATCCTTCCATACCCAGTCATCCTTTACACACCTGTCAGCTTTTCCACAACTGTCAATCCTTCAACACGTGCTAATCCTTCCTCATTGGCTGATCCTTCCATACCTGCCAAGCCCTCCACACCTGCCAGTCCTTCCACACCTGTCAATCCTCCACATCTGCCAATCCTCTAAATATAGATAATAAATAATCCTGTATCACTAACGCTAAGCACAAACGTCTATCAATAAAAATGAAATAAAAAAATATTCATTGTTGTCCTGAAGAGGATAATGAAAATTTCTAAAACCCCTTCACAGTAAGTAGCCTCTCTAAACCCCTGGAAGCAGCTGAGTTTTTTCTTGTTTTATTTCTGCTATTTCCAGACGATTTTAGAACAGTAGGGGTTGGATATTGCCTTCATTAACCCCTTCACTACTTGCGGATTCTTCTAAAGCTAAATGGAATGAAGAGATGCCATTCCACGAAACCAGTCATGCTTTATCTTACCATCTATATACCGTGACTGTGAAATCTCCCTTTGTAAGATGGGGAAAAGTACAAAGCTCTCTTAATCGTAGTAACTAAAAGAGCAGAGAGAGAGAGAGAGACTGCTTAAGGAGTCCCAGTTTTATTGAGGTTCATGTCATACTCTCATTTGTATGTGTTTGTAGCCTTACCCGCTCCTGCTTTGCCTTACTCTCACACACTCTGAAACCCCTTCACACACACACACACACACACACACACACACACACACACACACACACACACACACACACACACACACACACACACACACACACACACACACACACAGCCACGCCCCACATACACTGCCACACCCTCCCCAGATCCACTGCATGCCCGTACTCACTACCACACCCCTTTCTGCCGTGCCTCTGTTCTCCTTACTCTCATCGATCACCAACACTTCTCACGTTCACTACACCCATACCCTGCCATACTTAAGGCTACTCTGCAACATCAACAATAAGCCTTTCTCCCATATCAGCACTCCACAACACTTATATTCTGACATACTTAGACTCAGCCTCCCACTCACACCAACACTGTCCCTCGTTTATTCTACCATGCTCATACTTCGACATACCCAAGCTCAGTCTCACACTTACACCAACAGTATGCCACTCGTATAGTCTTCCACGGTCCTGCTCTGACATATCCAAACTCAGCTTCACTCTCACACCAACAGTCTGTCATTCATGTAATCTACCACACTCATACTTCGACATAGTTAAACTCAGTCTCACACCCACACCAACACTGTCACTCGTATAGTTTGCCTTACTTTTACGCTGGCACATCCAGACTCACCCTCACATCCTCACCAACTCATTCCCACTCGAATATTTTGCCATACTTCTATTTTGCAACACCCAGGCTAAGATTCACTACCACACCAACCTTACCATTCCTATAGTCAACTGCATGCATAATTGTTCACATCAGAATCCTAGTCTGTCTTAGATGGTACCTTGCTACACTCAAGTACAAAACAGGTACTTTCTGGCCTCTCTCCCACACCAGCATTCTTTCGTTCTAATACTGTACTAGGACCACTTTCCTAATCAACCACATTCTAGGAAATCCTTGTGTACCTTCACGTCCACCCAAACTTTAATGACTAAACTTTTTTCCTCGTCCTCATTAAAACCCCTCAGTGCCGTGATGTATTTTTTTTTTATTTATTCTTGTTACCTCGAGACGTTTGCATTCAGCTTTGAGAAGATCAGTTTAAGTGAGGGGAGTTCATGAAGACTACAGTATATCTTACTCTGTCAGTTCGCTGTCTCCCTCAAGCTGCGTAATATTGTTTGGAGTAAGCATGAAAAATGGACGTCATGGTATTTCAGTTCTGAAGTGGTTAAATTCCTTTTATATGGGCAGCTCCCTACGGTTTAACACCTACACACACAACTAATGGGAGGAACTGAACTAGCGATCACAGAACAAAAGGCCCAACTTTTTCACATGACCAATATGGATGTGCAGTTTACTCCGTTCGTTTCACGCGTAATATAGTTTGGAGCGGCTCTTGTATGGCTTTTATCCACTAATGGTCGGGGTGTGCTAGGCTTGTGGGCGGGGTGGGTGTGGTTGTTAAGCTGGTGGTGTGGGCGGTGTGAGTGTTATCGCAGTGCATCAGACTTCCCTTCGTAATGTCGATGATGATTTAAGATATTGTAATTCAGATTCTCTTCACTGAGACATCTATACTCCCTTTGCCATGTGGAAAGGTATTACAAAGTATAAAATCTGTATTACACGTCTGTTAATGAGGCTTTCTTTTGTACTGTGGTATTCTCAGTGTCTGATTAGCATTTCTCAGAGCAGTTTGACGGTGCCATGCCAAGAAATCAGAATCTGTGCATGTAGTTCCTTCGTACATTTATGCACAACGAGACCCGTCAGGAAAAAAAAAATCAGCTTACATGCACCACATCCTGGGCAATATTCAGAAAAACAAAACAAAACAAAACAGGATTTCAGTCCAGAAACTTAGATTTGTTGAACAATAAAGTAGATGCATATTTACCCATTCATAGAGCTTCAAACATTTTTTTCCCTCTCTTACTGATGAATTTGACTGGTGGCATTTGTATCGTAGCCAGCCAGGATAAGCATACGGTTTAGAAGCCAGTTAACTGATACAGTAGAGTGATAAATGAAATGCTAGACAAATTCTCTCTCTTTCCCCTAATGATAAATGAGATACAGTCAGATTCTCTCTCTCTTCTCTCTCTCTCTCTCTCTCTCTCTCTCTCATATATATATATATATATATATATATATATATATATATACTCGTATATCAGTGGTATGGCCCACAGTATCATCCTTGTCCCACCCCACATTTGAAATATCATAATCTGCAATTTTGACGTGAATGCTTTAAAAATCGTGTACGGTTTTGACTTCCACAGTACTTGGCACTTAAGAGCGTATAGTACTATTGGTACGGCTGTGAAATTTATTGGAAATTAAGTTCTATCTATCTATATACCTAGGCTGCTTCCCCCAAGGAAAGGGAGGTAGCCGAGACAGGACGACACACTCCCCATTTACTCATCCATTCAAACACATTCATTCGCATCTTAGCCCCAAAGGGGAGAACGGACAGATCCTCACCGCACCACACCGCACAAGGGTCAACTGCGCAATGCAATCAGTGACATCCGCAGCAGGGCCCGACAGCAGAACTGGTTTACCCCTGCCACATCATAACAGACCCATCCCCTTACCCGCACCTGACCTGACCAGCTGATCAGACCAAATGCGGGAGAATATCCCCTCAGGGCTGCGTCATCACTTATTCATTCACAATTTCTCTCCATTTACTTTTGTCACGCACAGCCACTCTTCCTTGCTCAACAGACATCCCTCTCGCATCCAACGCTCTCTTCACACTGTCCATCCATCCTATTCATGGTCTTCCTCTCAGCCTTACACCTCTCACATCAGATCTAGTTATCTTTTTCACCAATCACTCATTATCCATTCTCTCCATATGCCCAAACCATCGCAACACCCTCTGCTCAACTCTACCAGCCATCTCCCGAACAACTCCAGTTCTCCTTCGCACTTCATCATTTCGCACCCGATCCATACGCGTCACTCCACACATACTCCCCAGACACCTCATCTCCATTACATTCAAACTTTTCCTCTCTGCTACACCCATATTCCATGTTTCAGCCCCATATAACGCAGTCGGTACCACAACTCCCTCATACAGCCTTCTCTTTACATCCATTCTAAGCGAACGACATTTAAACACTTTTTTCATTCCTCTCAGCACATTTCCTACTTCATTTATTCTAAACTTCACTTCTGCATCTATTCTTCCATCCACAGCAACATGTGACCCTAGATATTTAAAACAATCTACCTCCTCAAGCAACTCACCATTCAAAACTATATTCATCCCCCTACCATCTATCAACCTCGTACACTTCATCACTTTACTCTTATTCTCATTTACTTTCAATTTCCTCCTTTCACACACCCTTCCAAACTCCTCTACCAACTGTCTCAATCTCTCCTCTGAATCAGTCACCAGTGCATTATCATCTGCAAACAGCAGCTGCTTCAGATTCCACTCTCCATCATCAACATTTACCAGACTCAGACCTCCACCTAAAACTCTTGCATTCACCTCCCTTACAACACCATTCATGTAAATATTAAACAACCAAGGCGACATCACACATCCCTGTCGCAGCCCCACTCTCACGGGAAACCAATCACTCACAGCATTCCCCACTCTTACACACGCTCTACTATTTACATAAAAACTTTTCATCCCTTTTAGTTACCTACCATCAAGTCCATACAGTCTTAAAACAGTCCACAAAGCCTCCCTATCAATTCTATCATACGCTTTCTCTAAATCCATAAATGCCCAAAACACGTCCTTGCCTTTTGCTAAATACTTTTCACACACTTGTCTCACAGCAAACACCTGATCAACGCATCCCCTCCCTCTCCTAAAGCCACACTGCTTATCACCAATCACTCCCTCTGTACCCTCTCTAACTCTCATAATTAACACTCTACCATACACCTTACCTACAACACTCAACAGACTTATACCCCTAAAGCAAGTACATTCATACTTATCACCCTTGCCTTTATACAACCGGACCACACAAGCACTTGCCCAGTCAATTGGCACCATACCTTTCTCAAAGCACACATTCAACAATCTTACTAACCAGTCAACAATAGTCACTCCACCACCCTTCAGGCATTCCACAGCACACCCATCCATACGTGCAGCTTTCCCTGTTTTCATCTCCTTTACTGCCTTCTCCACTTCCTCCTTCGTGATCAAAGAATCATTTAACTCTCCCAACACATTTATTCCTTGCACCCTTCCATCCGCCACAATCTCAGCCACCCTTTCCTCCTCTACATTTAACAATCTTTCAAAATACTCTGCCCATCTCTTCCTTACTTCCTTAAGTTAACAAACTTATACTGTAGATTTTGTGTACTCTCTCAGAATAGGGCCTGGCCCCACCTTGGCTCCCCTTATCCGTGGCGACTGGTTACATCACTACAGTATTAACCTACCTACCTACACACCAGCCTACCTACCAGTCTATCTATCAATCTATTCATCTATATCTATCTATCAGTTTCTCTGAGTTTGTGTAGTGACCCCTCTCCTCCACACGCTCACACACACAGATAGGCGGGCTAGCGCTGGGCATCCCTTGCGTGGTGTGCTTGTTGCTCTTCGGCGGGTTCTTCGTCTTCTCGGGCATCATGGCACTCTCCTTTGCCAATTACGACGATGACTTCTGGGAGAAGTTCGATCGCAGCCATGACCCGGCCGAGGTTGCAGGAGGCGTCATGTTGACTGTTGGCCGTGAGTAGAAAGGAGTTATTAATGTTTTTCTGCATCTTTTTCACTGTTCACTTGTATATCCGCATCTTCTTCATTGTTATTAATGTATTTTTTCATCTTTTCAGCTATTGGCTGTTAGTAGAACGAAGCATATTAATGTATTTCTGCATTTTACAGTTCGATGTATGATTTTTTTTTTTCCCCTCACTATTGCCGGTGAGTAGGATTGAGTCGCTAATATAATTCTGCATCTTCCCACTGTGAGTGGGTTGTTATTAATCTGTTGGAGGTTTTTGATAATTTGTACATGGATCTCTGCCTTTTTCATTTTATAACCCCGATCAGTTAAAAGTATATTTGGGTTGATGTGTCTTGTTAGTCTCGTGTAAGGTCTCATTGTTCATTTAATTTTTTTTTTTTTTTCCAGTTATTTTGCTTGTGGCAGGGATCGGCATTTGCTGCTATGCTAAGGAGAAATACAAGACTTTTGACGGCACAGGACAAACTAATCCCGGAAGAATCATCACTCCCAGTCCTGGTTTGACTGCTCCTGGCCAACAAATCGCCGATCCCAATCAACCAGGCGTCAGTCCTGGTCAACCAGCGTATCCAGGTCAGCCAGCTGTTTATCCCGGGCAACCTGGTATACCCTACGGTCAGCCTGTCCATGGGGGAGTACCGGGCCAACCAGGAGGAATGGCGGTGACCTACCAGTACACGCCACCCGGCCAGGCAGTTCCTCCACCACAAGTACCTACCTCCACAAACCCCACTGGCTACCCCACTGCCCCAGGAGGCTACCCTACTGCCCCGGCTGGCTACCCCACCGCCCCAGCAGGCTACCCTACCGCCCCAGCAGGCTATCCTGCTGCTCCAACTGGTTACCCGGGCGCCCCAGCTTCATACCCCACTGATCCTCATCCTCCTGCCACAGACTACCCGGTTAAGGGTGATCAACCGCCTCCTTATGCGCCTTAGTGTGTGTGTGTGTGTGTGTGTGTGTGTGTGTGTGTGTGTGTGTGTGTGTGTGTGTGAACAAGTGCATTATTTCACAGGTGCTGAAGGACTTATTACAAGAGTACCATTTATTGTTAGATGCGGTATATAATGACCGTATATACTGACATTAAACATTTATACTGAGTGTATGATTAAGTTATACTAGGTACTTACTGTCCAATGAGTGACTTAATGGAGTGTATGATGTGGTTTGCTTAGAAAGGGAGAAAGTGTAGTTTGATGCACAGAATGGAAATGTGTATTGAACGATGTTTATATTGTAAGAATTCATATACTCTGCCAATCAATATGTACAGACTGACATATGAAGAGCCACGTAATAGGATGTAAACTTTGCATGTAGTAATTAATTTAAGATAAGAATATTAGGTAGCTTAGCCAGTGAATTATTTGCAGTGTACAGCATATTAGGTTTCATGTATGTCTTGTATTTTTTGTCAGTGTTTTTCATAGCTGTTAGAGTGTAATTTAAAATATTCTTGTGACCTAGTAGTCTACTTCGAAGGTATATTTTTGGCCAAACTTTATTATTTGGTGTAAATATAGCCTCAAAGACATAAACCTTGCTACAGAGAATACGACAGTTCTGGGACGTCAATTGTATAACAAAATTTACACATGAAAAGCAGCTGATTTGTTGTACTGATAGCTGACGATTCTTACCATGTCAGGTGAAGTAACAGAAAATGAGTCATGGTAGATTTGTCTTGTGAAGGGAATAGTTGTGCCAGTGCAAGATGTCAAAGCCTCTTCCTAATAATAAATAAAATTCATCATTTTCTTTTTATATTCATTGGAGCTGTGTTAAGGAAATGCTAAAATGATAATTGCATTTGAGGAATATATATATATATATATATATATATATATATATATATATATATATATATATATATATATATATATGTGTGTGTGTGTGTGTGTGAATATATGTGCATATTATATTCAGTAAAATGAATATGCTTATACTACAGATTGTAATGAACACTGAAAGCAATGTCCGAACATATTTTACAAGCAAGAGTTTACTGTCTGATATTAATGGTGTGTGTGTGTGTGTGTGTGTGTGTGTGTGTGTGTGTGTGTGTGTGTGTGTGTGTGTGTGTGTGTGTGTGTGTGTGCTGATAAAACAGGATACTTTGTCTTTCCCATTACTTCTCTCCTGATCTGATATTATGGCCGGAGCAAAATGTAACAATTTTTAGTAATAGTTAAGAATGTTAGAGGTCTTTTCAAGAATCTCAACTTTTTCTTCAAAAATTTCTTTATTTTTTTAACTTTTCCGCCACGCAGACGTATCTGTATGAGTTTTTGTACCTAAAGTGTTGCACAAAACCAATCTCTCTGAAACCAATGAGAAAAAGCACCCAGAGTCTCATAGTTTTAGCCTGACATAAAGCGGAGTGAAAACTCAGTACTACATTTTAATCCCTTCAATAATATGATGTATTTCTCTCTTAATTGTCTCTACTTTCAGACGATCATATTTGCCCAGAAAGAAGGTATTTGATCTGAAAGGGTTAGAAAAGGCCTCTGTTTAACGATTTCAGTGCAAGTAGTCATTCGTAAGTTGAATAAAAATCGTCTGAAACTAGCAGGCATAAAACGGATTGAGGGATTTGAGAGGGCTTTTCTTTTTAATTTATTGCCATTTTTTTTTTATTCACGTCTTGAATCTGTCTGATTTTTTTTACTGCTTTACTAATATATATATACGAGTATATATATATATATATATATATATATATATATATATATATATATATATATATATAAAAGGACGATGATGGCACTCAGTGACTATACAGAGATATTTACTGTTATTAAGTTTTGTGTGTGTGTGTGTGTGTGTGTGTGTGTGTGTGTGTGTGTGTGTGTGTGTGTGTGTGTGTGTGTGTGTGTTACATGTTAAATCCATTTTCGATTTCATATCATAGGCCACATATATATGTGCTAAAGTTTACTTGTTATATCGACTGCTTGTCAATAAAAAATCTTTACATATTAGCCTACATTAATTGTCATTTTCCATACTGTATATCGCTGAAATGTAAAGACAGCTAAATGCACGATAATACTAACATTCTGTAGACAGTGCTGATATTATTAAGTGGAACCATTTTATCCTGTTGCAAGATCTACAGTACTCTTTTCTTTCCTTAACTTGGCCCAGATTTTCGTCTTTTTGCGTCATACTTCACGTAGGTCAGTGACAGAATAAGACACTGATATGGCTCTGCATCCTTTCGTTAGCACTTCTTCATGACATGCATCATGCTCTAGTGTTTATCTCTTGTTAGAAATCAGGAAGTTGGAGATACGGCAATTTTTAGGTTAAGTTAAAGTATAAGGAGTATTAAGATGTAGGTGATTAGTTGGTTCATGGACTGCTGTAGGGTGAGACGAATATAGCGAATTACTAATACTCTCTGACTCCCATACTCATTCAACCGAAGAAAATCGTCTTCTGTTTGATAGAGCAGAGTCCAGACGCGCTTCGAGAGGATTTATCATACCAGCAGTAACACCCAGATTCCTAAGCATACTCTCAGTTGAATAAAATCGTCTGGCCTTAGCTGGAATAAAGTACTAGAGTTGTTCCGACCTTGAGGGAGTAAATAAAAGTAGGTAAATGTACTGACTACGAAGGTTTCTTCACTGGCTTTTAGCTCTGTAGTTGTCATCTTGAGTCATTTACGTCTTAATCTCTTCAGTCAGAGGATATCTTTTGTATTTCAGTCCTGCTGCCTTAGACAATATCTTTCAGCTTAGGAGAGACAGAGAGAGAGGATGGGTAATATTCTTCATCAACCCTTCAGTACGACAGCGCTTTCCTGACCCGAGTAAAGCAGTCAGGTAGTGGCGAGAATAAACTACAGTTCATTTTATTGAAGTGGTTGATCTTTCTCATGTAAATCATGTAAGCTTGTCAACCAGTCTAATGATATATGTTACGGTATAGCAACATATCCTTCTTTTATGCTTTACCATCTTATATTCCGTCTTAAATGCATGTCTATCCTTGTACTAGCCTGGATCTCTAAGCAACTTGGGTCCATATCCTTGTTGCTTCAGGAGACTCCCTAGCACCTCTTCCTTAGCGATTTATTTTCTGGTATAATTTTGTACGTTATACATGAAGAGTATGGTGATATTAGAATGATTTAAATAACACAAAAGAGGACACCGAGGGGTGATAAGCAAAATAAATCGATTAGGAAGAGGTGTTAGGGAACCTCCTTAACCGACGAGAACACGAACCTTGGAGTGACTCGCAAAAAAACAACAGCAAAATTTTATAAGTCACAAAAACATTTAATGCCTTATAATTTATCGTTTTCTACAATGGGGAGAAACTAATGAAAAGTATCTTGGGCAAGTGATACATATTTTTTGGTAGGTGAGCTTTATAAATGCTAAAAATACAAAGAGCTTTCGAATATCTTATGGTAACTACAAAATGCAACAACATCGTACTTAAACATAATCTTTATAAAGTTATCAGTACAATAATGCTTCCAGCAGACACCATCCAGGCCTGAAATAAACTGGCTTGGCAAATTAAACCTGAAATATATAAGCACAGGATTATCAGCCCAGTAAAGGACATGGGGAGGATGGGGTTAACAATATATGGCTTTACAATGTGGACCGTACATGGCTTTTCCTTCGAACACACACACACACACACACACACACACACACACACACACATACACATACACACACGGCTAGTAGCACGGATGGTTTTGGCTGAAGGTCCATTTCATCCTGTGCATGGCCCTGGTACAAATTAAAGAAAATTCCTATTAAGGCTAGCTCCACTCCCCTTTTCGATTAAAGTAAGTACATTACTGAAATAACAGGTTAAGGAATCACATATAACGCCAGATTATAAAATTCCGTGACAAGGATAGCAATGACAATACGTAGCCTATTTTCGTCATATTCACCCTAACATTATATCCAGAAATATGTAAAAGGCATAACCAATGTGTTTATCAATATTGCCTCATCTCTGAATACGCACAGAAGATCTAGATAAATGCCGGGCCATCAGAACCATATTATGGGATTCCACTAAAATCTACGGGAGTGAAGCACCTCACGCCCTAAAAATATTAGGAAGTGACCGACAGACAAGGCCGCTTCAAGAGATGCTTCGCGCCTAAAAATGCAAAGTCTTTAAGACTGGGCAAACTTCCTCACTCCATGAGTTGGCAAACTGAGATTGCTTTGGCAGACATATTAATGAGAGGGAGAGAGGGGGGGGGGGCGGCAGGGTGGCAGCATACAAATCAACATTGTACAACTGCCGACACACAAGCAGTAGCTAGTTAGTTCGCTCTTATTTCAATATAAAAATATTATTCCTTTCAAGTATTAGCACATAACAGACGCGTAGAATCTTACACGGTAGAGGATAATCACAAACAATAAGGCAGTGAAATATCTCCCGTCATTATCCCATTGCCGTGGCAGAATTTTTAAGTTGTGGAAGTTAAGCTCTATCATTACAGTCACAGAGCGAAGACTATCAGTGTATAGCTTCCATATTTTATTCCTTTCCTACTCCCACCATCACACCCACACCCACGCCAGCAGAATGGGCCGTCCCCTCAACACAAAAGATACTGCAATTGAATTTTAAGTGCTATGTTGTTTACAGACCTCCCTGCATATGTAAACGGCCAAAGCAGAGCAGATGAGTCGTTAGCATAATGATGAGGATATTTCTTCTGTGCTGGATATTCGGTGTAGCACATGTGTCTATCACAGAACAAGTAGAACACTATAACAGACTTTTTACATGAACGGTTTAATTCAGTATTCACTATATCACATAAAAGTCATATTTCACATCCCTATGAGCACGGTGGATTTTTGACCACATCTTCGTAAGCAGGCGGGAGGTCGTCCTCTCTGGCTGCATGAGGTGGTGCTGTTGGTACCGAGTGGCTTGCTGGTAATAAATGGCTACCAGCCTGTCCTGGTGACATTAGAATGTAGCTACCGGGCCGATCTGGATCTGGTACCAAGACAGCGTACCCTGGCTGACCTGGTATTAGTGCTGGACTGGCGTGTGGTGGTCCAGCATGTGATCTCGCCATCAGAGGATTGGTGACCGCCTGCTCACCAGGAGGGACGACGTTTGAGGTGTTGGCTCTCTGGCCTCGCATGGGCCTGGCTCTTATGTACTGACGGTTCCGCTGGTTAGATGGCAGCGCCTTGTACTGATCGGACTTGCAACACAGGTAGCTTGCCCCGGCTACCAGCGACACTGGAAGTAGCACAATAGTCTTAAGTAAAAACACTGCTCAAGGAACTTTTCACCTACACATTCAAACTGTACATTAGATTGCAGTATCTGTATCTAGGCAAAATTCGACATTATCCTTTTTAATCCCTTATATGCTAGAGGTTTACCTCTCCTGAAAAATTTGTCTGCTGGTTGCCGGTATAAAATACTCTCGCATTAGCTACAATGCGGTCCTTACGAAGTGTTTAGAAGCCTGTTTGTCACTTGATTCTTAGTGTCCTGTTATCAAAATTCAAATTAGGCGCTCAAGTAGAGCTAATGTTAAACTAAAAAATCTTTTCTCACACACATGTTTCTGCCTCACCTCCAATGAGAAATAGAAGAACACCGGGAATAGTCGTACGCACTTCACCCTCCGCAAAGATGTAAATTCCCAGAATAGTGGATATTATGCCGAAGACGATTATGGCGGTGAGAGAGAAGGCTCCGAGGGTGCAATCGTCCAACACCTGCAGAGAAGGACAGTGGGTAATAAATTTTCTTAACTAATTCACAGGGTAACACAATTCTCCATAAAGGTTGAGAAATATCACTTTGTTTTTCACTTTGTTTTTTTTTTACTTCGGTATACAGTCTGATTTCTTTGCAAAGTGCTTGGTAGCTGTTTCAACAATAAAAAACGCATATGCAGTCAGTCGAATCGACATTAATCTCTTAAGTGACGTCATTTTCAACTTGTTTTTATCACTTGGAGGTGAGTGTAGCATACAGAATGTTACCAATCCAACTTGCTAATCTTGGTGGCGTTCTCTGTAGGTAATTATATAGTCATAAACGTGCCTGCAGTTAAATATACATAAACATTAATGAAATATGGACTAACAGCTCTATGAATACCTCAAGCAATAGGTCACCAGTTTAGCAAATGTGTGCAGAGATGCGTATGGTGATTTTGGTGAAGATAATTTAGGTAAATAGGTCATGAGATATAGTATTTGTAGTGTTACTGAAATACTGAACAAAGTTTAATGCCTTATTACCTCTAATACTTTCAGTGCCTCTGCAGTGCTACTACCATTGCTGTTACATATTATTCAGCTGCATTAGAGTTACGAATCTGCAAAGGTTATGATGGAGACTGCTGCCCACCTTAAAACTCCTACTCCAGAATGTCGAATCGCGGTGGTCCGTCCTCGGGTGTTCTGCATCTGTGTCGCCCGGCCTACCTGGTTGCTGCACCGCTGCTGTAACAGAACCACAGTCAAGAGGTTAAGTTCGATAAGTTAAGTTAGGCTGTTACCTAAAGTTACCTTAGATTAGGTCAGGTCAGGTTGGGCAGTTACAGTAATACCACAGGCCGTTTTAACTCAGGCAAGGCAAAGCAACACTATACTTGTCCTAGATTTAGTTGTCATGCTGGGCTAGGTTGTACAGTAGAAGCCCCATTGTTTTCACAGCTTTAATAATACAAACTTCCATTGTTTTATACGCCATACGAGCGATGAACTTCAGCCAGTGCTGTTTATACCACATCAATACGTTATCAAGAGAATATTTGAATACCAGGAAAATCATGTGACCGCGTCCTGTCACAGAAAAAAATAAATCACAGTCCCTATTTAATTGATTATTGCATTTGTGATAAGAAGAGCCTGGCCAAATCATGAACCCCACTGAATCCACTGCACGATTGGGTATTGTTGATGAACTAAAGTCACTGGTTCTAGTGAGGGATGTCTTCTGTGGTGGCACCGATATGGCTGGGCAATTCACTGACAGGTTATACAAACATCCCACAGCTTCTTCCCTATCCTCTGAAAGGAAGATGGTAGACTGCAGTAAAAGAGCACCTTCAGTCTGCAGTCTACCAAGTTCACGTCTTGATGAGTCTAGGGTTGCAGCTACTACTACTATTATTGTAATTCATCTGAAAAAGCTCTGACTCACTGAACCTGGGGTCATCGTTTACTACTCCTACTACCCACTAATACTGCTATATTATTATTATTATTATTATTATTATTATTATTATTATCATTTGAGAATTTAATTAAGCTTAGGACAAACTTTTCTTACTGGAGGAGTTAGATACAACATTAATAAATCCCTTCAATACGAGCGGCCTCTGCAAATCTGAATAAAATAGTCTAGTTGCAGAAAAAATAACTAAAAAGGACGTCAGCCGGATTCACCTAAACCTGGTCCAGATTTTTGTCTTGTTCAAGGTTATTTCTGGTAGTTCAGAGACAGAAAAAGATAATATTGGAGTTCTGCATCCTTTCCACAGCACTTATTCGTGGTTAGCACAATATCCTAGGGTTAATCTCTTCTTACAATTCAGAATTCAAGATGGAGAGATAATTTTAGGCCAAGCTAGAGTAAAGGGGGTACAGGAGCAAGCGCCACAAAGGCTCTGTTGTCAGTGATTTTTACTCTACTACCTATTAATACTTCATTGAACTTATCAGCCTGTTTCATAAAAATCTGTTGCCTTTCCATTCATTAACTTGTTTTTCCCATTCTTTACGTTTGCCAGTGATACGCTATTACATGGCACTAAATGCTTTCTTTCTTCATCACCAAACTCCATCTTGTCGTTCCCATTGATCAGTACTTTAAATGATGTTTCTACGTCCCTTTTAATCTCTTTAATAAGTGAGCATTTTCCTCTTTTCATCTCTTCAATGAGTGAGCATTTTTTCCTTTTTACTTCTTCCATACTAAATACGGAATCCACTTACTTTTTTCTTGCATTCGTGCCTAAACATTTGCACCTATTTCCTAAAGTATGGTATATTTTCAAAAGTTCTTAAGACTCTTCCAAACAATAAATGAGCATCTAGGGTTCTTGGCCACGCTTCACGTTTCGATGCAGGGGGGCGAACCACACAAAAAACAGTTGGTCAGAAGCAGGGATGGAGGATCAGTTCATCACGTCTATTCGATCAATTTTCAAGCATTTCCCATTACCTTACTTCAGCATCACAGGTGCCTACTGGGTAGATCTTTACTCATTTCCCTTCAAAGTTCTTGTTACCTCAGTTCGTTCCTTCTCCTCTACTGATATCTCGAAATATCTCATGCTCTAGGTATAGTACCCTTTCACGAATCCACTCGACTCACTGCTTCATTTTCTTCTTTAATTTTCTACTTCTCTGGCCTCTACTCTCTTGCAAACCAATACCTCTTAATCACCACACACATCATGATCATCGTTACCAAATAATTTTTAAATGCAGTGTATAAACATTCTAAATTCATTTGCTGCAGACTGACTGGAACAAACTTGGTGCTTCTTAACGTAGTGGTATCCTCGGGAGTTGCCAGAGACGACTTTGGGGGGATTGGGTACAAGGAAAGGCCCTCGAGGAGCTTAGATTTTAGTACTATGGGAGATCTGTGCTTTACTGGGGCTTAATTGGGGTCACATCTATGGTTCTGAGACATTTGCATTTTTAAGGGCAGCTTAGTCTTGATAATTTTACAGTTAATGAATCAGTTGACGCTCAAGGTAAAAAGCGAGGAGATGATCACTAAAAAGAAATTCTTATGAAAACTCCGCTGCATCAAGAACGGTACAACGCGGTGACTGTCTTGCGTTGAGAGGCATGTGTAGGCGTGTGTAGGTGACTCACGCTGACCCACCCATCACTCCTTCGGAAACTGGGTGATTGGTAAGGAGGTTAGTTGCACAGTTATCAGTTTTTTTAATAATTCTGTTGCGTGAGTGTTGCAGTGTTGTTAGACTGGATGTTACAGAACTGAGTCTTAATTTGTTGTACGTACATTCCAGTGTTGTATGTTCGATAGTCTGTTGTGATGTTGTTGCATTATAGTGAATTACAGTGCTGTGGGGCGTTACGTTGAGTTGATGTTACAGTGTTGTGTGAGTGTTAGTGTTGTGTGGGTAATTACACTGTTACGCGAGTGTTACAGTGTTATGTAGGCAAAACTGCATTGTTACATTGGTGTTAGTGCTGTGTGGGTGTTACAGTGCTGCGTGAATGGTATCGTTGTGTAATACTCTGTTGTGTGAGCGTTATACTGGCTTTACAACTGTGGGGGAATGAGCTGAGACGAAAATATTAGCTACTCCCAAAAAAATTAATCATTCATCCAAGTGCTGTTTTAAGTTAGCGTTCATTTCCACATTGTTCGTTCGGTTTCGCGGATCCCATGCATTTAGGAGCGACCATAAGCATTAGTGTTATGGTTGTTACTTCTCTGCGTTGTTGCGTTGTTGCGTGAGTGTTGATGCCAAGAAATACTGATCGATATGGTACCAATGCTGATTCTTTTGACTTGGATCTAGTTAATCTTTGTATAGTGCTAATGGATGTTAATATTTGTCCCCTCCAATTCGTGAAGTATAAACTAAGATTAATAAAAATGTCTGGTTGGCGACTGATTAAAAAAATGAGTCACCGGAGTGAATGGATTACGAACACGCCCAATCTCTCTCTCTCTCTCTCTCTCTCTCTCTCCTTATGAGTCATTTCCTCCCTTTTTGTTTTTCGGTGTGCTCCCTTTCATTCCTCATCCAGGTTATTTCCGTGTCACCTTTTTAACCTTTATACTCACGTAATTTCTCATCTTCACAAATCAGTCCTTCGTACTGTCATCCCAATCTTAGGTGTCTATACATTGTTTATCTTAACTTAGCCTGGCTTTTCGTTGTTTTGCAGCTTATTTCACGTAGCTCAGTGGCTCCACATACTTTTCAAGATACTTTTTCATGATTGGCAACATTTTCTGATGTCCATTTTTAGAACGCAGCACAGAAAATGGAGAGAAAATAAGTTTTAGGACAAGTTAGAGTAAAAAGAGTATAACAGACCAAGCATCCTCCCTCTAAAGCGAATGAATAAATCACTTTTCATACCTCACTTTGTTCTATTTAATCCACAGATACTAATGCACTATTTGTCTTGTATTTACAATTTGAAATACTCATGAGCATTTTTCTTCCCTTACACACACACTTACTTAAAGCCGTCATTCATTATATATTCCGTGGATCACCAAAACAACGTAGAGCAGTATTTACTAGACCCCCACCATCTCTTCCACTTGCCAGTTTATTATACCTTATCCACCTCTATCTGTCCATCTATCTATACAGACAGATAGCCAGACAGATATATAGACAGATAGATAGATATTGATATACACACTATACCAGACTCAGTTTTTTTTTCACGATAGCTTGATGCTTTTAGGAGGATGAAGCTATAATTATATTACAGCAAATGAAATTGTACAAGGAATATACAGACTTTCAGGCACTTACTTCTCGACATGCTGATGTTTTTAGAAGAGATATTTGCCCATACTGCTACTCGTTGTATCTAGCTTATGTATGTAATCAGTTCAAGATTCGCTGCAAGAGTGGGGTTAGACGGGTCTCCATCTTTAATCACTATAATCTTCCACTGCAAAAGTTCGTACTCTGCAGACTCATCATGGAAGAGTTGAGTTGTTTATGTTTTGGCACTGACAGTTCGTTTGTCCTCACTTTTCTTTCTAGTTTTATTGTTGCTGTTGTTGATGGTTCGTTTTTATCATGCTATTTCCTGCTGATAGAAGCACGAAGAACTTTCAGTCTTGAGAGCGTGAGACTGGGTGCGGATTAAGCTTTAGAGAAATACATAAATATCATAAGTATTTACAATACATCACCAGCTTGCCCTCAAAACAGCTGTGTTGATGTAAGGAGCATGGATGGTGTTCCTTACATAACAATGTTTGGCCCAGAGCTCTGTTGGTCAGCTCTCATAGTAACTATTATACGGCTTATGTAAGTTATAACTACTGTGATATTTGGCATGCCCGTCACTGCCTTATGTACTCCATGTAACCAAGGCGCTTCTATTATACCAGTCCGTTGGCTCACTACACCAAGTCCACAATGTTTTGCCCATCACACATATGGCTGCAGCCTGTAGTTACTGAAGGTAGCATATGTAAAATGTTCCTGTATTGATGAATGTTCAGTGCAGTCCTTATTATCAGACTCTTTTGTTTATTCAGATTTTAAGTACATATACAATGATAAATGAATAAAAACCATTGCTGAGAAACTGCGTTATGTCTTAAAGAATCCCGGGAAAGTTGTGTGGATTCGAGGACTGTGGCATATTGACCGTACACACCCATCTGGCCTTGAGGGCGAGGCGAGTCTCATCACACGCTCTTCATGCTGCTTTTATTGAACTGTCACTGTACACTTTTCAACTCAAACAGCTCAGAGGACACGATCTCCATTAGGCAGTGTCCGTAATACCCTCACAGTAGATACAAAACTACACTTAGAAAAAAACAAGGCTCGAGATTCGCAGCATCACAGCAGTGTGGGACTCAGTTGCCAGTTGTACCAGTTTTTAGTTATACCGCCATCCCTCTGAGCTCATCCCATTAGCATCTTTGTCATAACTCATGTCTAACTCCTTCAGTACATGAGGTCTTGTTGGCTAAAAAAAAAAAAAAAAAAAATGGCGTTTAAAAGCGACACAGAAAGATGTTTTGTCAGTGAGCGGTATTTTTCTGACGACACTTTTCTTGCTCCTTCGCTGAGGTCTACTACGAACTGAATAAACTAGTCTGGCAGAAGCAAGAACGATGAGATATCTTACCGGTAGGGCCAACGTGTGATTCGGCATAATATCAGAAAAAAAGTTATAGATTCTTATTCTTATTTTCATAAAAAAAAAAAAATTGATAAACAAAACAAACTCAGAGCAATGTAACATGAGGAAAAATTATACAGTTCTTTTCAGGTACACCAGACAGATATACCATAATTTCAGGCGAGTTGCTGACCAGGATTATTGGTAAATCATAGCATTTTGACGACACCATCCTCCCAGCCTGAAGCGAGAAGTGAGAACGGGTGAGGGAAGATGGAAGACTGCCTACGTAACGCATACTTACCCAGCTCCATACGCCTAAGACGCAGTTGCCAGCTGTAAGAGTAGGGACAGTACAGTTCCCAACACCTAAAGCTCTCCACTCATAAAAGCCAAATTCTGTGGGATGCGCTGAATAATATGATAATTTAGACTAGTTCTGATACTTGTCCATCATCATCATCATCGTCTTCCTAGCCCCTTTTCCCAACCTAAAGATGAGGTAAGGTAAAAACAAGAAACAGGGAATGATTGAAGTAAAATCGTGCAGGAACTATAATATCGAGAGCATGCCCAGTGAAATGGACCAAACAACCATCCACGCATCATCCAAGCCTCCTGAACGCTACGTTATTGACAATTATTTTGGCTTCCATGATCGTCCATGGCCCTCTTGGTATTGGAGGAAGTAACAGGCTTTAACTGGGAAGAAACGTTGGACAGTCACCAAACGAAGCAACTGATTACAACCTTCTATGTTATCAGAAATCCTGGTTGATGATACTGATGATCCTGAGGCAAGAATGAAAGTGTATCTTTAACAGGGTCCAATGAGAAATCTCCCAAATTCTCCATTGCAGTTCAGCATTTAGGTAACATATTAAACTCCCATCAATTCTCATCATTTAAATTAATAGGTGGATATCTTCATCAGTAAGTTGGGCATTTTGTGGAAGTCGCCGTACCTCTCCTTTGCCCATTTCTTTTTTCTTTTTTCTTTTTTTGTTATACTCCACCTTCCAACTATGTCCAAGATTTCCATGGAGCTGTCCCCGGGAGCAACGAATGTAATTCGTGCTTTGTGTGTGTGTGTGTGTGTGTGTGTGTGTGTGTGTAATTCACCGAGTCGGTCAGGATCACTTGATGGTGGTCGTGATGGTCAGCTTTTACCCTCCCGGAAGGGAGCTGAGAGCTCATATAGTCCGATCTAAGGGCAAGGCTGTGACCTTCACACACGCACACACCCGTCCCCTTGCTCAAGGGGGACAGTAACCACCCACTTCGTCAATGAAACTTTTCGCAACCTGAGCGAGGCGCGAACTCCCGTTCACCAGTTGGCAAGCGGGAACGTTACCACTGCACCAGCGAGCGGTGTGTGTGTGTGTGTGTGTGTGTGTGTGTGTGTGTGTAATTCACCGGGTCGGTCAGGATCACTTGATGGTCGTGTGTGTGTGTGTGCGTGCATTTTACTTGGGCTGATTTCGTAGCATACTGGCCAATATTCACAGCGTATCTTAATTTTACGAAGACTACGAACGAAGACAAGTGCGATCCTAAATGACTACAATTTGGGCTACTGTCTGACATCACTCCTTAAGCCACCAATGTAGTAAACCCACCCATACTGCCAGTATGTTGACCCCTACCCACACAATCCACATTACCAGTATAGTGACCCCATCCACCCTACCAGCATAGTGACCCCATCCACACCATCAGCACAATGATCCACCCTCGCCAGTCACACCACCAATATAGTACCCACCCAACCCACACCAGCAGCATAACGCCCTCACCCATATCATCCACACCACGGACATAACACCTCACCCACCCACCCCACACCACCAACATAACACCTCACCCACCCCACCAACATAAAGCCTCCCCTACACCACACCACCACCAGCACAATCATCCGCCCACCCCACCTACCCCACCCACAGCACCAGCGTAATACCCCCACCAACCCACCCCACCCACACTAACCCCCTCACCCATTACGTAATAAAAGCCATACAGCGCCTCTCTCAACTCGGTTACACGCCAAACGAAGTAAACTGGGGCGGGCATTTTGATTTCGGATTTTTGCCAGCGGTGTTTGTGGGAAAATTCTCTCTCTCTCTCTCTCAGTAAATAAAACATCTACTTTTCCTTGATTATCCATATATTTCTAGCATTTTACACATAACATTAACATCACTTAAAACTATACAGAAGATATTAAGCACAGCACCACTTTTTTATTCCGTAATTTTGTTCATACATAAAACAGTTTTCGAAAGTCATCTTGCTATCGTCTGCGTTTCATATCGTCCATTCTGATATCACAACCCAGGGAGTGGAATATATTGGGACACTAATTACACTTCCCAAGCTTCGACTGTTTTCATCTTTCCACCGTCTTTACACTCCCGTTCACGCTCCTCTTCTTTCCTCTGTCCTTCTATTCTGTCTCAAGATGCTGCTAACCTCTCTATTGGCACTTTTCCTCTTTCCCCTTCTTTACACTCTTCCGTTCACGCTCCTCTTCTTTCTTCCCCCCTACTGTTCTCTCCCAGGATGTCAAGATGTCTCAAACTATCACAATTCCACATTTAAGTATACAGCAGAATATTATCAAACGTCACTTCGCTATGGATACTGAGATGATTTTACAATATCCTCGTAAGCAGGTGGAAGATCGTCCTTGTAAGAATCTGGTCCCCCTAGGCCTCCTGAATATCCTGCTACCGGTACTGGATAGCTACCGGTCTGCCCTCCTGGTGGTACCGGGTAACTACCAGGCTGTGTCGCTGCAAGTACCGGAATCGTGTATCCTGGTTGATTTTGTTGAGGTCCCTGGTAGACCATGGGGCTCCCTGCACCTGTTAATATAGGTAACATAAGGATAATGAGTCCTGACTGGCACTCACAATGCTAGGAATACACACACACACACACACACACACACACACACACACACACACACACACACACACACCAGTCATGTATGATTAAGGTGCCACCGAAGCAAATCTAAAATCATACATAAAAACACAATTAGTTTGCTCCCTATGCATATACTCTAACACTATCTCTCCTTTCCTGACACTGACCACTATGTCCAAGCTTTTATCCCTGCCGCAACTACTACTGCTACTACTACTACTACTACTACTACTACTACTACTACTACTATTACTACTACTACTACTATTAATTTCCTGTTGTCTTGCTCTCTCCTGATCTTTCTCTCTCCAAAAAAACTATTATCTGTCTTATCATACTTTACAGTTTTTTTTTTTTTTTTTTTATAAACCATCCTTTGTCCAAGTTATCTCTCAACCCATAAAACCCACGATCAAATAAATGCTACTACTACTATTGCCTTCACTATTACTACTACTACTACTATGCCTTTACTTGTACTACTGCTGCTGCTACTACTACTACTACCACTACTAATCACCTGGGGCCTGAGGAGAGTATACCACTG
The DNA here is from genome assembly GCF_032717465.1 of Coenobita brevimanus. Lineage (NCBI taxonomy): Eukaryota > Metazoa > Arthropoda > Malacostraca > Decapoda > Coenobitidae > Coenobita > Coenobita brevimanus. The sequence goes on from NC_136979.1 coordinate 1,629,181, forward strand.
CGCCCAGAGGGACATCCTGGCCTGTCACAGCACTGCCTGGCGAGTACTGAAGGCGCTCAGGGTGGTCAGGTGGTAGGGCCTTGTACTGCTGGGAGGCTAGGTAGCACAGGTAGCATCCACTGGCCAATGTTAGTGCTGGCAGGGGGAAGAAGAAACATTACTACTTTTTTATTTTTAAGGAACGGGTAACTTCCCTTTAACAGCTGCAAATATTTCTCAGCCCTTCAGTTTTATGTGGTCAGAAATTCTTGTTCAACCTCACCTCAGAGATTGTATTAACCACCACTTCAATCCGATGACGCCTCTTTCTTTTATTCGTGCTATTTATAGACGATTTTATTAAGCTCAGAAGGGACATTTAGACTGTTCAGGATGGCTATAACCTTCAGTAACACCTACTCTACTTATGGATTTTTTGTCACTCAGAAGCAAGAACAAACTGTAGAATACGTCGACGGAATGAAGGGGTTAATTAAACTTACTGATCGATTCTGATTTCTTATTCCACTTCATCTTACCTCCCAGAATCATGAAGAAGAAGCTGCCTGATGCCCCTGCTATGACCAACAGCAACACACCCCCGACCGTCAGGCACAACAGGGACTTAAACCCAAACCTTACCCCATTGCGCAGCTGAGGACAATAGTATGAAAATCAGTACTTTAATCTATTTTTCTTTGATTACGGAAGCTCCCTAAGCAACTCTTAATACTATACTGTCTACACTCTAGCTTGGTCTAGATTTCCGTCCTTATGCAGCTTATTTCACATAGTTCAGTGGTAGAGAAAGACGGTGTTATGGCTCTACGTCCTTTCCATAGTACTTCTCTGCGAGTAGCTTCGTGTTCTAATGTAAATCTATTGTTATAACTCAGTATTCAAGACAGAGAGACGGCAATTCTAGGCCAAGTTGGAGTAAAAACTGTACTGATGGTTCCTGTCCATCGATTTATAATATTCTCTTACATGTTATTTATAGAATCTGTCTCCCAAGATTTAGATATATTTATTAAGGTGTAGTATTTAAATCGCTAAGAAAGAGGCGCTAAGAACCACCTGGGCCAACCATAACAAGACCCCTTTAGTACTATGACAGATTTTGCACTTTGTTCTTTCTCTCGCCAGACTATATTCGGAGGGTAAGGGGATGGGTGTATTATGATGTGGCAGGGGTAAACCAGTTCTGCTGTCGGGCCCTGCTGCGGATGTCACTGATTGCATTGTGCAGTTGACCCTTGTGCGGTGTGGTGCGGTGAGGATCTGTCCGTTCTCCCCTTTGGGGCTAAGATGCGAATAAATGTGTTTGAATGGATGAGTAAATGGAGAGTGAGTCGTCCTGTCTCGGCTACCTCCCTTTCCTTGGGGGAAGCAGCCTAGGTATATAGATAGATAGATAGATTCTACATTATTCGATTTGCTAATTGTCCTTAATTGTACCCTGAACAATCGTGACCCATGCCTAGTTCCTTTTTTCACCTCTCTCTCTCTCTCTCTCTCTCTCTCTGTATTTGGCTATAGTCCTTTTATCTTAACTTGGCCGAGATTTTTGTCGTTTTGCAAATTATTTCCCTCAGCTCTTTTCCATTATATAACAATGGTGTGAGTATATATCCTTTCCAAAGCACTTCTTCGTGACCAGGATAATATTCTTGTGTTAATCTCTTGCTATAACTCAGTATTCTAGATGGAGGGATGGTAATTTTAGGTCAGGTTAGAGTAACGAGTAAAATTAATTGTCCTAACCATACCATAAGCAATCGTGACTTACCCCTAGCTCCTCCCTTCAGTCCTCATTATTTACATTATTTTTTTATTAATTGATAGTCTTTAATTGTACCGTGAAATCGTGACCTACCGTAGCTCCCTTCATCTCCGTTTATATCATTCTATACTGTTTATCTGTTGACTGTTTTTTTCCCCCCCTAACTGTTACGTGAACTCGTGCCTCACCGTAACGCCCCTCCTCATGAACGGTTGTAGTTGCGCTCTGCTCGGCGAAACCAGCTGGATGTTCCGATTCTGCTGTTGGTGCTGCGTCGCTGAAAAAAAAAAAAAAATGGTAGAGTGGTCAAAGATAAAACGCTGGCATAAGTGACGCATCTTCACTCTTGCAGTCTCATGACGTACTTCATTACTCTTGGTAGTAGTAGTAGTAGTAATAGTATTAGTATTAGTACCAGTAGTAGCAGTAGTAGTAGTAGTTGCAATCCCAGGCTCATCTGAGTGAATCAGGTGGAAAGCAGGACGATATTACCCTTTTTTCAATGAGGGACGTTTGTATTACCAGGCAGTTCCACCACCCAGTCATATCTATGCCACCATGGGAAGGCGTCCTTCTCCATTATTCTGTCTGCTAGTAATGTTATGGTAGAGAGAGAGAGAGAGGGAAAAAAAAGAGTAGTTTATGTTCTATGGTTCTTATAACTGTCCAATGAAATGAAGGTTAATGATGAAAGTAGTTTTTACATAATTAGTGTCATATCATCTTACTGTACATTTTATGAGCAAGAACTACAGCGCTAGTAAATAAAAACTGAATGGAAGGAACACACACACACACACACACACACACACACACACACACACACACACAATACTGGGTGACTTACAAGATTCCATTGTGTTTTTTTCCGTGTTATCTCCAAGTTATATATGAAAGGCTGCTGGTACGTCAAGGCCAACCCAATATTTACGAAGAATCTTAACCACGTCACACGATAAACAATTCTCCATAACAGTTAACTTCTAGCACAAATCATTTTCCCTCCCGTATTTTCTTGCATTAAAATTAGCTAAAATTTGACTGGGAAGGTTTTATTAGCTGTGTGAGTGAAGAGAAAGTATTCAAAAACAATCTCTTACGCAAATCCAGTTTCGGAGGGTTATAAATACACTTCCAGCCTATGGTCTCCTCAGTTCCTCTTCATCATCACTATTTTCTACACAGTATTTACATTGGATCCACGTACTCAGTGGCTAGTGAAAATTTAGCTTCGCGTGTGAGCTGAAAGAACAAGGAAACACTTGAATGTAAAAGCGCTTTGCTAGTTTTTATATGTGTGAGTTACGGTGACGGAAGAACTGTGGCATCCCAGTCTCTTGCACCACTCCAGTTAGGCCCTAGGGTAGAACATCACCCACTTCGTGCACTATTTATACTCTTATCTGAGGGACATTCCTCTGTTTTTCACGGGTTTTCACTGCTTAGGAATCCACTGAATAATATCAACAATTTACAGTGATATCAGCACTTTTTATAATCCCAGACACCGTAAGTCTGGCACGGATAACGGTGACGACACATAAGTTCAGGTGTAATCATAACTCGTCTACCAGTTTTTTGAGACTCGGCCAGGTCGTGGAATAATATCTTTCTTCTCCTTGCTTGTTTAGACTATAGCTTGCACAGTCATAATTATCTACACATCTTGACGTCACATCACCGTTAAGTAAATTATGCGTTTCAAAGTAATATACGTCTGTAGGTGACGCACATCTGTGTTGTACTGATAAAGTAACCTGAGCATAAAATAACCGAGAAAGAAACGGATTCACATTATAGATATCAGATGATCGACTTGTTTCTGTACTTATCACGATAACCATATCATATCAGATTATCATCACGACAAAGACGGGAACATGGCTGTTATGCTGACAGTCACACCTCGTCAACTTTACTACGAAAACTGAGCGGGGAAGGCCATTGTAGAGTTGCCAAACCAGCTTCACACATGACGGTAAAGTTGCTCCTAGAAAGTGTTAGAAAGTCGGAGATCGCAAAAATATACGAAAAAATATCCGAAAAATTGCTAGAGCATTGTCATAATATGCTAAAAATCCTGCAAAGGTGTTGATAAATGAGATCAAATATCTCAAAAATAACTATAGAATCACTCGACTGATAACCCAGCATAGTCCTATGACCCAACGTATCGTACTTTTCGGTCTGAATTATCGCACTGAACAATCGCTATAGTGAATCAAAGCAAACGCTATCCGGAATCACTGCCTTATCATCTTTTGGAGAATTGTCTGTTCTTGTGCCGCGTGTGGGTGTTTGTAGGACTGTTCAAGTCCTGAAATTGGTTTGGAATTGGCACACTGGCCCTCTGGCTCCCTCTTGCACTGAGGTGTGAGAGAAACGCCATCAACCACATTAGTCTATGTCTGTAATTAATATTTAACGTTTCTCTTGGGTTTCCTTCAGTGGCGTAGCCACTGGAGTGGGGGGTGAGGGCTGGTGGAGGAGGGAAGGCAGGTCCCCAGTTGGACCCTTGGCTCCCTACTCCCCTTCCTCCCTTTGAAATTTCTATCATAATCGTATACTGTGTGCAACTGTGCATAGCGTGTAGCGATTGCTTACCCTCACCCCAGGGGTCAGGGCTCAGCACTACCTTGATCTCCCATTTGGCGCAACTGGAGATAACGCAAGCGGTTTTTATCCTCTTTCAGGAAGGGTTGATGAAGGGTTGGCAGATTGGCCATGACGTAACTTGCCAATTTTTTTTTTTTTTAATTGATTGAAGGTCAAGTCCATAGGTAATAGTCAAACTGATATAGAAAAAATAAATTATTTTAATGCACTATAGATTAAACTTGGGGAAAGGTTTGTGGGAAATACGAAAATGAAGTGATTCAACTGTGAGAACAGTCAATCAATCAATCAATGAATCAATCAATCAATATATATATATATATATATATATATATATATATATATATTGTTACATAGCCTATGATTTCATCATCCTTTGTGTAATTTTAACGCACAGTATGCTGCATGTTTGATCACGAGCGTGTTCTGCCTCAGTTGCCCCCTTCTACCGTTATAGTAAAGTCGTCATTTCTGGAGTTCAGACCAGGATTTTCAACTCTTTGTCCCCATGGCTTCATTTGCGCGTCCTTCTTGCAAGTTGTATCAAGCTCTGCCGGCCCCTATATAATGAGCTCAGTCTCTGCATCATGGCCACTTAGATCTGCTCCTCATTTTGTTCACATCTCTGTCCTCCCCTGTACAGATACTTCGTATTATTATTGTGAGTGCTCAAGAAATCTCCAAACATCTAGCAGCTGTGTGTAATTTGAGTATAACTGTTGTATTTTTTTTTGTACTGTATAGCATAAGTTTAATTTGTAGGCCTAGTGAAGTTTTTGTAACTCATGTGGGGATCTTTGTGTCCATCAGTTTTAATATTTTGTATCTGTAATAATTTATCTTGCATTCACTGAGTATTATCTGGTATCTCATTTTATCAGGGCTGACTTAGATAAATTTACTCATGCTAATTTTGTGTTAATAGAGGCTATTGCAGTTAACCATGTATTCAACCTGTTTTTGCCATTACATTATCCTTATGAGTCCTGAATGTTTTATTGTTAGTTTAAGCATTAAACTTTAACTTGTAATTTTACCTAACTCTTTTGTTTTGAACCTGGAACTTTACGGGACAGTAGTGACTCTTCGTATTCTCACTTAAAGGGTACATTATCTTTCTCTGTTCCGTAACAATATATATACAGAGAGAAAATATTATAAGTGAATGATGCCTCTTAAAAATAAACGAGTTTTTAATGAATATGTTTAAGTAATATTTCACATAACATACCCTTAGCAATACAAGAAGAAATAATATTTTATGATCTGCCTATCAGTGAAGCTTTTTTTTCTTCTCCCAGTTCACAGTAATATTTGCGAAGACATAAAAAAAAAAAATCTATGCTCTGCGCCTAGTTCGCTTTAATTTGTCGTCTCCCAGTGTCAGTTCAAGAATAAAGTTTGGCAATTATCCTTTTACGTACACTGTCACATTCAGAAATGCTCTTCGGGTTCCTGCCAAAAGACTGGCATCATCTTAGGGAATTTCTTGCGGACAAAAGCATTATGTGAGCATTATGTGTCCGTAGAATATCGAAGTTATAAAGGAATACACACACACACACACACACACACACACACACACTCACACGTTCATACACATTTTATCTATGTACAGTACCTATTTAAAATAAATTTTCTTAGGGTTGGGGTCTTCTTTCACTACGTCAGATTATGCCGGAGGGGAGTCATCTACAATCGTTGCCTGTGAAGTAGCAGAGGGACTGTATGCGGAAGGCTGTGATACTGTTGACAGCGAGACGTTCCCCGACTGTCCTGGGGTTTGTACTGGGTGGGTACTTAGTTGTCCTATTCCTGGTGCTGGGTAGGTGCCAGGCTGTCCTGCTACTGGTTCGGGGTAACCACCAGGCTGTCCAAGTTGTTGTACCAGGGCGGAGTATCCCGGCTGACCTGGTTGCGATGGTGCAATGGCCACCGGTTGTTGTCCTCCATCCCACGGCCACAGGGTAAGTGACCACATTTGCCCCTGGAGGAATGTCGTAGGCGGTGTAGGCGTGGCGACCTCTTACGGGGAGGGCCACACCAGAGGAGTACTTGATTCGCTCTGGGTGATCAGCTGGCAAGGCGTTGAATTGGCTGGAGGCTAGGCGGCACAACTATAGAACCCACTGAACGCCAGCAGTCCTGTAGGAAAATGGGAGGCATGTGTTCTTTACGATGGTTCTTTCGCCTTAAGTTGGTTCAAATTCTCGTCCTTTCCGCAGCCTGTTACACGTAGCTCAGTGGTAGAAAACACAATACTACGTCTCTATATCCTCTCCATCGCACCCCTTCGTGATCAGTATTATATTCTAGTGCTTATCTCCTATTACAGCTCACTATTCAAGACTGAGAGATGGTAGTTTTCGGCCAAGTGAAATTAAAAAGGGTATAACATGAAGAACAATTCTTATGATTATGCCTTTTTAATTATACTTACTTTAACTGTGAGTCGTATTGCCATCTCTCCATCTTGAATATTGAACTGAAGCAAAAGATTAACACTAGAATATGGTGCTAGTCGCGAAGAAGTGCTGTGGAAAGGGTGTGCAGCCGTAGTACTGTCCTTTTCTGCCACTGATGCTGGAAAAAGGACGAAACACCCCTGCCAAGTTAAAGTACGAATAAATGAAATATATTAAAGAGAAATATTCACTCCATCTGATGCCAATGTGTACTTAAGTTGGCTGTGTGTACTATACTGAATTAGACAAAACAGAGTTGCTTTATGGCTTAGATAATTATCCCTTCTTCTTGCTAATGATAATGGTAGTGCTGACGTTAATCCACTAAATCCAGGAGACGTCCTTTCTACTTTCTTCCTTCTAGTAAAACATGACTTTTGTCAGTTTAGGAAAGGCCTCTCATATTGAAGGGGATTATTAAGGCCAAATCTAACTTATTTCTGAAGTCTATTCTAAGCTGGATCAGTCAGGACATGGCAGGATTTTAATGAAACAAACATCCCCGGGTACAAAGGGTTAATGTTGATGCATGATTAATTGTCTTTCATCATTTTTTTCATTACATTATTTGTATGCTTTAAGACCACAACGAATATTAGTAGTCCAAGTTGTAAGGCATCTCGAAATGAACAGATCTTGAATTTGGCTCTCCGGTATCTTATTTTTTCTTGGAGGGAACAATCTTGCGGGTGTCTGGCCTTTGGCTCCTTTCTTTGCATTAAAAGAAAATAAAGACTAACCCTGTGAAATGTCATTGAGGGGCTATGGGAGTTTCTAGTACAGCACTATTTACAGACCTCCCTGTACTGGGATATCATGCATTACTGCAGATAGAAACAGAATCCAACCTTCAACAGTACCCATCCTTGAAGTTTAAAAACGACCCTAATTGGACTGTCTCTAGGATTGGACTCGTACTGGATAGTCTGTTATCTGTCTTAAGCTGAGTTTTACCTCCGATGATACACAAGACGATGGGGACAGCGATGACAGAGCCCCCAGTAGAAAAACTTACCGTAATTCCCATCCACAGGAACGTCACACCCGTCGTTGTCAGGAAAATGAGACAACGCGACCCATACCGCATACCGATCGATAACTGTGGGAAAAATTGCAGAATAACAATGTGGGATATATGGATTAAGAGGCTTAGATTAAAGGACAGAATGACTAGAGGTGTACAGGATGTCTAGAAATGTCCTAGAGAGATGGAGAGTTTATTGCTGTAGTAACTCACTGAATTTTTAATGTAATGTGTACCCCCTTCTTGATTCCCTTTAATTCACGGTAGATTCCCTTTAACGCCCTACTTGATTCCCTTTAACTCCCTACGTGATTCCCATTAACTCCCTGCCTGATTCCCTTTAACTCACTGCGTGATTCCCTTTAACTCCCTACCTGATTCCTAACTCCCTGCGTTATTCCCTTTAACTCCCTACTTGATTCCCTTTAACTCCCTGCGTGATTCCCTTTAACTCCCTACTTGATTCCCTTTAACTCCCTTCTTGATTCCTTTTAAATTCGAAGGCTGGTTATGAGCAGCTAAATTGCATAGCGGGTAGTCCATATATAACGCTTCTCTTCCACTCCACGGGGCGTCTCTCGTGTTGCGGGGACTGCTAAACCAACGTCATCAATGTCTACTCAGCATCATTCATCCATATCCTACTCCCACTGCCTTACCCATGCCCACACCAGCAGATTGAACCCTCAGCATACATGATACCGTTATATTCTAGTGTTCATTTTTGTCACAACTCAGTAATCAAAACAGAGCGACGCCAACTTTATGCCAAATTAGCGTAGAAAGGGGAAAAAAATATAGATGTTTTAACTTAGCTCCCCTCCTCATAAACGGGACCCCTCGACGGATGACCACTGGCTGCGGGATGAGGATAGTCTGCGGCTGTTGCTGTTGCAGAGGCTGTTGTTCCTGAGGCTGCCACGCTGGAGAGGAAAGGCCAGTGATGAGAGAGATAGAAAGTGTAATGTATTGTGTGGTGTATGAATGATGGGCGACAGGATATTGGCTGTCAAATCTGTTCCTGGAATCACACACACACACACACACACACACACACACACACACACACACACACAGGGGATGGCGTCATTTCAGAATTTTATTCTCGCCACCTACGGACGATTTTAGTTAGCACGGGCGAGACATTTCATTCAGAGGAAGCAATTTATAACCTTCTATAGCCCTAACGCTGGAGTTGGTTATATTTCATCTGACAAAAATACCCATCTCCATTTAGCTAAGTTCATGTCCTAGTGTAATAAAAAATGGAGTTAATCTGACTAATAACCAAGGAGACTTATTCCTACCTCATTTCAAAGGCTAGTCGAATTTTGAGGAACCACAACTTAGAATTGAAGTTATGGGAGTGGTCCAGTTCCCTCATATGAAAACAAATTGAATATAGTTTTATTTTTCATCTTAATATCGACCATAGTTCCTTAATTTTAACTAGGAGGTGATTATCGTCCTTTTTTCAGCATATTTCCCGATTCACAGTGACTGAATAAGACAATGCTGCGACTCAGCATCCTTTTCCATAGCACTTCTTCGTGACCAGCACCGTACTCCATTGTTGATTTCTTGCTACAGCACAGAAATGAAGATAATGGATGACAATTTTATGTCTTGTGAAACTGAATAGAGTGTAGCAGCAACAAATAAATAAATAAATAAATAAAATGCAAAGTTAACTGCGTATCTGTGACACTCGATCAAATATAATTAACAGACGCTGCCAATATCGCCGTAGGGAAGGTCGAAATTACCCATTAACCCCTTTAATCCGAGTTCGTCATCATTCATGCTCAGGTGGATGGTGAAATAACATAGGCTTCCGACCAGCCACAGTGCACGAGTGATGAGAGGCTGCGGAGCAACCTTTTTGCTCTAACTTAGCCTAAAACTGTCATCTTTCCACCATGAATACCGAGTTGCAATATAATATAAGCACTAGACTATGGTGCCAGTCACGAAAGAAGTGCAATGGGAAGGATGTAGAACCATGGTTTATCTTATTCTGCCACTGAGCTATGTGAATTAAGTTACAAAAGAATAAAAATCTGGGACATGTTAAGGTAAAAGGACTATAGTGAAAGGGTTACCTCGATGAAGTGGTTCTGACTCTACTAAGCACAACAGAAACAAGGAGCACAAAAAGAAGTGAACCGGAACCGTACCCTCCAATGATCAGCCTCCTCTACCTGCACTAATCACTCGAGGAGCAACAAGAATTTAACCCATCCAAAGGCCAGCCCCTTCTTCCTGCGCTAGTCACTTGAGAAGCAACGAAAGAGGCTTTCTATTAGAGGCCTAAAATCTTCAAAAACACGAGAATGGGAACCTACCTGACTCCTTCCACCTGTTTTCATTTTTCAGTGCTTTGAGCTCTTTTAATGAACTCCTCTCTTTCTTCCCCTCACTTTACTGTCTCAACTTCGAGCTTCAAAATGTGTGTGTGTGTGTGTGTGTGTGTGTGTGTGTGTGTGTGTGTGTGTGTGTGTGTGTTTGGGGGGAAGTATGATGGTGGTACGCTCTATGAAGACGGGTGTTGTATGAGGGACGGTATTGGCAGTGGGAAGGTGTTAAGTTACAGATATCTCTTAGAAGTTTGATGTGGAGGAGTAAACAGACAGTTGGATAGATGGGACGAGACAGTCTTATGTACCTGCGCCATTTAGAAGCCCATATACCACACATTAACTCCTTCAATACGATGGCATCCTATATTCCATCCTTGCTTTTCCCCGGCGATTCTATTCAACTATGGATAGATTTCTCCAACTGGAAGGTTAGCTATAGCCTTCATTAACTCCTTTACTCTTAGATGTCTGTCGTGAACTGAGTAAGTTTGGTAGCAAGAATAAAATAGCCTATAAAGATACGTGACAGGATTGAAGGGTTATTGTAGGTTGATGTTTGTAGTATTAACTGCGTAAAATATTATATATATATATTTTTTTTACTTTAGAAAGTCTGGTTACTAGATTATATCTTATTAACAAATTGTGTAAATGATGAAATAGCTATAGATTGAGGAATGATTTACTGTTCTCAGTATGGAAATTTTAAAAACCGATTAAGTTGACTGGAATTTTAGTATAGCACATCATATGGAGGATCAGGATGCTATGGAGAGTCAAGATAAATGTCAGTGCACTCGAGGACAGGTAGTTTTAACGGTATGGGAAAAGCATGACTATTTAAGTATACCATAAAAATTATCTGGTGTGAAAGAAGCACCAAGTGAAACCCAGACAATTTTTCGATGCCATTCTTCGGAAATAAGAAGAAATGAAGGTCATGCATGAAAATTATAGCAAAATATCCTGAAAGACTTGCAGTTCTCCATCGCTGCGTGTATTAAGTTTACTCTTGTATTTTGTGCGTCTGGCAGTACTGGTGGCTGAAGGTCATTAATCTCGCTCATGAAAGATCGATAAGTTGATTCATCCACATGTTTCTTTTATTCATTTAGCTTTACATATTTAAGGTGCACATTTTCGTATTGCAAGCAGAAGCACTATATATGGAAGAATTCTTAGGGTCGTGGTGGCAGGAGGGCTGTTATGTAACAATGTTCCGGCCAGTACGTTTTGGGGTGCGGTGTAGTTGTATCATGCACTTTCAGTAGTATTTTAACCTAATCCTTAAATATTCTGATGTCCTCTTTAGTTCTCAGGGAGGTTGGGTGCTTAAATTTACGACTGGCAGCGTTCAGAATGCCCGATCATCATGAAAACCAGCACGATTCACGTCAAATATAAGTCCCAAATTCCATAGCCAAGATCAGCGGGACGATACTGAAGCATCTAGGGTCCATGTGGATGGTTGCCAAGTGTAGCTACCATGTTGGGTGGTGGCAGCTATACTCGGCTACCGTCTACAGTTATTTGTTACGGAATTTAGACTACACTGCGGATCTTGAGTGTGTCTAGTATAATGTATGCTTATATAATCCATGTAATTATCATCATCACCATCCTGCTTCTTTTCGCACGTGCAGGTGGGGTGGGGTAGGGTGAAGAAAACCACGAAAAAGAAAGAATACGATAGTGGGAGAACTAATCATTAGCATACCCAGTGAAATGGACAACACACGCATTCATTTGCCATTCAAACCCCCGGAATCCTGGCTCCATTTGATGGGTACAACTTATTTCACACGTAGTTCGTATTGCCGTATATATACAGTATGTGTATTATCATCCTCTTAGCTTAACACTCAGCGACCAGCTCGAACACTCAGGGAAACATTCACTGAGGACCGAATTGAGATTTGTGAAGTGGCTGAGGGTAGGGAAGATGATGTGTGAGAGGCTCACTGAAAGACCCCTGTCTACAACGGTATTCAAATCGCAGTCGGCTAATCCTTCTAGCGCAGTAAGCAAAACCCATGACAAATTAAGTCAGGTTACCTAAGTAGAAGTAGTTTTCTGTTACGGTCCGTGCAGTCCGTTTTCTTCTACGTTCAGTGGTCCCCTTCCTGCCAATAGCCTCCCTGACTCTGTGTTCAAGTTGACTGTAAAGAGAATCGTCGATACTGAGGTTACGTCCCACACACTGCTGCTGCTGCTACTACTACTACTATTATTATAAGAGTAAGGATGAGTGGCCATCAGAACGGTGCTTATGGTGTCCTAGATGCGGGACCTTTTGACCTGTAGCTTCTTCTGGACCTAGATGGCCCCTGATCCTTCGAAACGTGGCCAGGGAGGACCTAGACCTGCGCACTGATGCTGAATGTCCCACCAGTGTCATCATCTAGCACTAAGGCAACTAAAATGGAGCAAAACACACCTATGACAAACACCCCATCCTCACCCGCCACTGATCTGTCCATCGCCCGCAGTCCTCTTGGGTATCGCTCCTTGGGGAAGCCACTTGACGACAGGCCACCGACAAGCCCTGCCAGCTGTGTAACGCTCCCATGGCTCCCCTTTTCTCGTGTCGGAGTAAGATTTCTACAGGTACAGGTACAGTCTTCACAGTCTTGAGTCACTGGTCAAGGTGTACAAATGACAGAAAACTATGTAGTGTTGTTTGCTTCAGAGTTCACTGCTGCAGAGACGCTAAATACGTACACTTAATAGCTTTTTCTTACTGGTTGTACAATAGGAGTAAGAAGATCATTACCGTACACCCTGTTAATTACTCTCTGTATGTGTGCAATACGAAGGAGTGGGGGAAAAAAAAAAAGCTGAAATCTTCAAAAATTGCCCCATCTAAGTGAGAGAGATATTCAGTATCAATTTCAAGATGCCTGTACATATTGCCTTTTTAATCAATGGGAATAGTAGGTATGGGAAAAGGTAATAATGAGGCTTAATTACGTTTGTGAATCATGTTTGAGTAATGTCTGTAGTGGTGGAGGAGTTATATTTTCATCATTATTTTTACACCGAACGATTTTCATGTGAATATATACACATTTTCTTCTCCCCCCTTTTGTCTGTCTGTCTGTCTGTCTCTCATACACATACGCACAGACATACGTACACAAATCTCTCTTTCCCCCCTCTCTCTTCCCCTCTCCCTCCCTTATCCCCCTCTACCTCCTCTCCCCTCTCTCCCACGTCATGCGGGCTTTCCTCCCATCCTCTACCTCGTTATATTTTGTTGTCATCTCCCTTCTGCCGAGTGAACCCCAACTGATTCAGTCGCCGCAAACCAGAGAGCGCTTTTTATTTATTTTTTTCTTTAATCTCCCTCTCGCTATATTCCTGCGCTCACTCAGCCAAAAGCGCTCGTTTTGCTTTTATCCTTCTAGCACAATATCGATCACAAGCAACAACTGCGACTCTTAAAGTGGAGATTTGTGCGAATATTTGTTAAGTTACTGCCAACACCCGCGATTCTTGAAATGAAGCTTGGTACGAACTTTTTTTTTAGTTACTTCCATCAACTGCGATTCTTAAACTGGAGATTTGTGCGAATATTTCTGCTTACATACTGGCAACAGCTGCGATTCTTATACAAAAACTTTGTGGGAATATTTTGTTTACTTCGTGTTTTCATCCGCAACAATGTAATGATTCACATGAACATTGTCTCCTTTTTATCTTCAGAGCTGAGTTGTAACAATAGATTAACACTAGAATACGATGCTAGTCATGAAGTGCCATGGAAAAGATGCAGATCCGTAGCAATGTATTGTCACTGAGCTTCGTGAAATAAGCTGCAAAAAGAAAATATCTTGACCAAGTAAAGGTGAAAATATATTCGAAGTACGACAATGATGAAATGCGATAAGAATGTCTCATGTGTTAATAATAATAATAATAATTATTATTATTATTATTATTATTATTATTATTTGCCACTCCTCACCCTGCCCTAGGGTAGGAAAGGAGGTCCGGATGATGAATGATGATGATGATGATGATTATTATTGCTGATATTATTTTCATCGTCACTATTATTATTTTTTAACTGTATAAACGCGCTGGGTACTTAACCTGGTCTGAAAAAATTACATTTGTTGATGGCACTAATTTGGCGAGGGAAAAATATCACGCCAGTATCGTTCACTTTTTATCCTGGTAATTCTATCATCTCTCTCTCTCTCTCTCTCTCTCTCTCTCTCTCTCTCTCTCTCTCTCTCTCTCTCTCTCTCTCTCTGTATGTGGAAATAAGAGATTTACTTGCTAAATGTTTTCAATTTGCCAGTGTGATCAGATGGGATAGACTGTAAAGTCGGCTTGTATAGGTTGTGTGTAATGTTGCCGGACTGTGTGTGTGTGTGTGTGTGTGTGTGTGTGTGTGTGTGTGTGTTAAGTGTACTAGTCCTTGTTTTAGCGTGTCTGTGCGTGTGCGAGCGTATGAGCGTGTGCATTCATGTGCGTTTCAGTAAGCTTGGACTATTACAGGCAAATTAAAAACGTCATGAGCGGCTGTGGTGTTTTATGCCCCTCGCTCCTCATTACCCCGATATTGTAATGACCCCCAACTCGGCCCCGCGCTCATAAAAACCAAAATTTCATTGAGGATTATCACATAAAAACCAGGATTTTATTTAACCCTTGTCACTACCCACTCGGGCTTCTGTGCTATCTAATGGAGGGAATAAACAGGAAGCTTTGTAGTTCATTTTTGCTGTAGGAGTGAAAAGTTTATTGGTTTGGGTGATAAGCTGGTAAAAGCGTGGATTTTTTAAATGTGTGTGTGTGTGTGTGTGTGTGTGTGTGTGTGTGTGTGTGTGTGTGTGTGTGTGTGTGTGTGTGTGTGTGTGTGTTTGGAATCGATGAGATAAAAGTGAGGTACACATAAACAGATTTTGCTCTGAGGTAGTTCTGTCGTGTGGGAAAAAATTGTGTGTGTGTGTGTGTGTGTGTGTGTGTGTGTTGCCCGGAAAGTATTCCTCCCTTTCCTAGGAGAGGTAGAAGAGGGGGATGGAGAGACCAAAAATACTAATATGAACAACTTATTTCTGAGGCAACTTTGATATACAGTAAAGTTAATAGTAAAAATAGCTTGAATGAAAGACTACTGCAGTACAGATTAAGGTTTAAAAAAGAGCAAAGAAACACTGCATTGAGTAATATATTTGTAGGCTGGTAAAGAACAGAAAACATTTACATGGTTTTATGCTTCCAACTGTGCAAATGCCTTTATACAGTATAAAAAAAAAAATGTTAACTGATTATCGAGAAAAAAGTCGTATCATATAAAGGCTGTTAAACACAAAGCCTCGTATAATCACTGGCAGTACCCCATTACCACAGAGAACAAATGTGTCTGTGGGTGCGTCATAAAAATGTAATTGACCTCATAATAAAAAAAGAATTACAACCAAAAAAAGCAGACATTAATGACTTCGGGGATAATGATGGTTTTAGTAGCTGTTAAGAGGAGCAAATGGGATGATAATGACGCCAATGGTGGTGATGATGATGATGACGTGTTGATGGGGAATATTTGCGTCCGACCAGTGCTAATGGAGCCCAGAGTTTTAATTACGAGCTGCCCTGTTATTGAAGCCAATGACTGTAACTCCTCCCCATGAGTGAACAACAATTACAGGTGTTTGATTATTGTGTGGGGTGTTTGTTATCCTCTTTGGGGTCTCTCTCTCTCTCTCTCTCTCTCTCTCTCTCTCTCTCTCTCTCTCTCTCGCTTGCTCGCTCGCTCGCTCGCTGGAACGCGCGACTGATTTCGTCACTGCTTTTGTTTGCGAATATTTTTACCCAGGATGTTTTTTTTTTTTCCCTCTCTCTCAGGCGTGATTGATTTTGTCTTTGCTTTTGTTCGTAGATTTTTTTCTTGTCGAGGTAAATAATAATATAAAATTCTTTACTCTCTGCCGTGACTGAATTCATTTTTTGCTTTTGCTTATATATATATATATATATATATATATATATATATATATATATATATATATATATATATATATATATATATATATATATATATATGCATACACACACACACACACACAGCTTTCAACAAATGTCGCAGACGCTGGTATATGTGTACCGAAGTGTATGTGGGAATACTCTGGTTTTAGTGACATGAGGCTGGCTGCAACATAGCAGCATGTAGATGCAGTACCTCGGTGGCTGGACAGTGTTTGCCTGTGCCATGTTGGACATACATCCAAAATCATAAGCTTGCAGTAAGTATATACTGTGCAGTATATAATATGTAGAACAGTAACGTTCACACATTATTCTTATTATACAGTACCACAGATCACGAAATGACTTCTGGTAAGCATGAAAACTCGACCTTCGGTTTTGTTGACCTTTACCCGTTTGCGTTAGGCCACTTCCAAGCTGAAAAACACACTTATCTTTATTTAGCTACACAGTGAGCTTTAACCACTGAGGATTATATAAGTCACGTCCCATGCTCATTCGTTTGCCCAAGACATCCTCACCGGTCGCGATATGGCACAGAAAATGTTTCCTTCGATAACCCTGTCCCGGAAATAATAACCCAGAACAGGGATATGTTTATCTTCAGCACCCTTCTCTGACTTTGCAGCTCGTATTTTGTTTTCATCACTTCAAGTCTGTCTTATTTTTTGTACAAACCTTCTCCATCTTTGCCTCCTGGTCACCCCTCTCTGGTGCTACTTCTGCTGCTTTCGTTTTCTTACTCTCCCCTTCTTCCCAATTATATCTGTCCCCTTGACTACCTTGGTCCTACACAGACAATTATTTCCCTTGTTCAAATGACTCCTTACTCCCCTTCCTTCTCTGTTCTGCTTAACCATTTCTCATCTTCCTCCTTCTCTGTCTTATTATCTCCCTTCCTTATGTCTCACCTTTTGTCTATTACACCATGCTCTTTCCTTCCACTCTATTACCCACTTCCTTCTATCTGTCTCACCCCTACTCTGTCACACTTTACCCATTCCCCCATTCAATTACCCCCTTCCCCCTATTCTTTCTCGCCCCCTTTCTATCCAACCTTTTCCCTTCCGTCCCTCACAGTACCCTACTTCCTCTCTACCTATCTCGCCCCTCTTCATCCGCACCGCCCCACCCCACCTCTCTCCTCTCCCCAGCTGTCCCCCTGCACACCCAGCCTCGCCCTGCCGCTCTCGGAGGTAATTAGTGAATATTCCCAATACCAACCAGTTAGCAGAGGTACAGGGGACAATTGTATCCCCGCATGCGACTGATGGCCATTGTGGAATCAATATTGCGCATGTGAGAGGGAGGGGAAACACAGGCTGATGAGGGGGGAAAGAGAGGAAATAGGCCTAAGTGAGAGCATGCCACAATGTCGCTACTGTTAATATGAGTTTCCAATTTAATACAATTGCATGCACCACAACCAAAACACAGCTTTAAAAACAGAACTTCTTCCATGCTGAGGTAACAGTGCCAAAGATTTAAGAATTAGCGTATATATTTTGCTGTTATGCTGCAAGTGAGATAAAGGTTTACAATTGAAAAAGAATACTAAAACGTCAGCTCCTTATAAGATGAAACCTGTATGGGCCGGAAGTCTTATGTTCGAAGGGAAAAAAAATTAAATATTACAGACTCTAATACCAGCGTGTGTGTGTGTGTGTGTGTGTGTGTGTGTGTGTGTGTGTGTGTGTGTGTGTGTGTGTGTGTGTGTGTGTGTGTGTGTGTGTGTGTGTGTGTGTGTGTGTGTGTGTGTGTGTGTGTGTGTGTGTGTGTGTGTGTGTGTGTGTGTGTGTGTGTGTGTGTGTGTGTGTGTGTGTGTGTGTGTGTGTGTGTGTGTGTGTGTGTGTGTGTGTGTGTGTGTGTGTGTGTGTGTGTGTGTGTGTGTGTGTGTGTGTGTGTGTGTGTGTGTGTGTGTGTGCGCGCGAGAGAGAGAGAGAGAGAGAGAGAGAGAGAGAGAGCTCTGTTATGGATAATAAATAATTAAACACAAAATGGTATTATACACAAGTGCCGTACATCTGCAAGAAGTTAGTGACTGCAGAGAGAGAGAGAGAGAGAGAGAGTGTCCATTATCAAGTGCTTCATTATTAAGTAAACCTATAATCCATGAGAGCCCTCCATGAGTATGCAACACGTAATCTCCAAAAACGAAGGATTATGCTAGAAAAGTATAATTAATCCGGCCGTCTAATGCCAACGTACAAAAGATAATTTCTGTCGTGGCTGTCATGACTAGTAAATTGTCTGTCAGATCTTTGTGAACGTGTGGCTGTTAATGTAATCCTGTCAGATCTTTATGAATGTGTGGCTTTCATTGTACTCCTGTCAGATTTTTATGAATGTGTGGCTCTCATTGTACTCCTGTCAGATTTTTATGAAAGTGTGGTACTTAATGTAATCCTGTCAGATCATTATGAACGTGTGGCTCTAATGACTCTAGTAATGTAATTTGTGAGATCATTGTTAATATGTTCACTACGAGAGGGCCTTCCGGAGTACAATTTTATCTTCTGGACACACACACACACACACACACACACACACACACACACACACACACACACACACACACACACACACACACACAGAGGAAGGATCATCTCACTGGAAAAAAGAAATAATAGGGATTTTTAAAACTTTCTCATTACGAGCAGCCGACAAAAAATAAAAATAATATGGTCTGACGATAGCAGAAATATATTACAATAGGTGTCATCTTAGGGAAAAAGAGAAGAAAAGAGAAGAAAAGAAAAGAGAAGCAGAGAAGAGAAGAAGAGAAGAGAACAGAAGAGAATACCCCGTTCGCTGGTCCTCGTTCCCGAGATGGCACGTCACACCTTCCAGCCATCCGTTTCACTCATTTCAGTATTTTCACTCTCGTAAATTTGTAAAAATTTACTTTATACACGTAAATTAATAAAATGTGCAATATCACACTCACAAACTGGAAAAACATGGTCTCTTGCTCATAAATGCGAAATGAATGTAACTCCCCTCACTCACATGCACATAAGAAGCCTGTTTCGTGATCAAATATGTATAATTAATGTAACTCTCACTCACATGTGCATAAGAAAGTACAGTCTTGTGCTCATAAATGCTCAATATATGCAACTCACCCCTGTCTCATGTGTGCATAAAAATATCTGATTTTATGCTTATAATTGCGTAATGAATGCAACTCACAGTCATGTATGAGACAGCCCTAGCATGTATTCAATATGGACGGTGGGTATTAGCGCCGAAGTGGTGACATGTAGAGGTGTATGGTATGTAGGAGGACTGCTGGGCCTTGATAGCAGGCTGTGAAGCCTATGCCCAGAGTCGGACACATAAAAAAAAAAAAAAAAAAAAAAAAAAACATACGCAGAAAAGATTTGATCTGGCGCCATAAATGCGTAAAAAGTGCAATTCTAACCATAACATACGCCCTAAAAATACTGATCTCACGCTCATAAAGGAGTAATAAATCTAACGTAACTTCCTTCCAAAAGCGTAGGAATGGAAAGTCTTATCTCGTGGCCATAACTGCATAACAAATGTAACTCCGTCCTGCTCGTACCATGGAACCATACGCTGGAACCGCTGTAAAGAGCCATCAGCGAGGGCCATTAGGGCAGGGGGTGGTTAATGCAGCGTGATCCATTGAGCGGACATCGTTGTGCATTAGCCGGCAACAATAAGCCCCGCCTGATGTTAACGGAGAGAGCCAGGGCAGGGAATGGATGGGAAGGACACACTCGTTCTATGAATGGCTAGGATGATTTTGGTCTCATTCTGGTCAGTGTGGAATACTTTCGGAGCACGTCTTTGTTGTCGACTTGCGTGTATTTTGCAGCGTACAGTTATACTCCCATATGCTCTAATAAGTCTCGTTTGCTGTAAGGGAGAGCTTAGATGGGTATGGGTAGGAATGACACACTCGTTACAGGTGTTTGTTGAAGGCAAGATCGAGTGAGAGAACTTACTAGGTCTTGGTTGAAGGAAAGTTATTATTACGGTAGGCCTTAGCAATCGTGTTCCTAGCTTCTTAAAATTTCCTATAACAATTTTATTTTCAACTGACACATGAAAAGCTTAGAAGGTAGACAAGCTTCTTTTCTTTCTTTTTTTCTTTTAATGCAGTGGGACGAACAGAGTTTCTTCCATTTTTGTTTTTGCATGCATTAGGGTACATTTACATCTGGACAAAGGCTCAGTAAAACGGACCAATATTTTACATGGGGGATGGGGGAGTCCGTGATAAACACCCTCACCATTTCTCCATACACCACTACTGATACTGTGACAAAAAGTGCTTGTCAACATCCAGGCTTCTATGACTCACTCTCACCTGAATAAAAATCGTCTGGCGTTAGCCTGAATACAGTACTAGAGTTCTCTTGACCATGAGCCGATTAAGAAGTACCCGATATTGTAAATCCTTCCATTTGTGATAATAGTATTAGCAGTCGTCACCAGCAAACTGTACACGCGTGTGTAAATCTGTGGCTTTGAAGAATAAATAAAATATCCTGAGAGAAATAGTGAGAGCTGCAAAAAATTATAATTCTTGATTAAAGTACTGGCTGCGAGGACTTTTTTCGCTCATTTTTAGACATTTTTGTCAGAGAGAGAGAGAGAGAGAGAGAGAGAGAAAGAGAGAGAGATTTGGTTTGCACACGTGGCAAAAGCTCACCGCTTTCTGCTTTTTCAGATCCCTACTCTACCGGTATATTTCTTTTTCCTCAAATGCATTCTCTGAGATTTTACGTGGGACGCTGATTTATATGAACAGAGTTTGGATATAATGTAAAGAGCTTTGATATAACGTAAGGAGCTTGAATATATTGTAAAGTGCTTGGATATTATAAAAAAAAAAAAAAAAAAAGCAGATATGCAAATACCGGTGGATATACCAAGTAGAAATGTATCAGGCTGTGAATTAAAAGGTTAGACAGGAGAAAGTTGGTAGTCATTGAAAAAAGGGGGGGGGGACGATATTTTCCTAACTGTAGTCGACTAGGGTATTCTTATGCATTTAATATTTTTTTCGAGGTATATCTAGGTTGTGGTAGTTTAAGTTAGTCTGCTGGATTAGACTCAGTTAGGGTAGGTTATTCTGTTAGGTTAAGATATGATTGCTTAGTTAGGGGTGCCTGTAAATAAGTACGATTCTCCTTGGAAAAGAAAACAGATTTCCGTGTTGAAATGGCTTACGGTAATGAATGACGCCCAGTTCACTTTGTAAGTAATTTCGATTCCCAGGTGGAACAGAAAAAAATATGCATTCCCGTTTCTTTAACCTTCGTTCTAAAAAGAAAAGAAAAACTATATTTCCCTCTCGTAACAAAGATCTGCTTTTGCAGAAAGGAAAAGCGAAGTGGGAAAATTCTGCCCTCTCCTCTTTGTTCCCGAAAATAAATCACTAAATAAATACATAAATAAAATAAAGATAAAAAGCCATGAAGAAGGTGGTCATGAGTTTGTTTATAAATCTAGAATCAGGACTTCCTTGATTACTATCCCAGAATCACACACACACACACACACACACACACACACACACACACACACACACACACACACACACACACACACACACACACACACACGAAAAAAAAAAATATGCGAGGCTAACTTTTGAGCTTATCTGTAGTGCCTGGGTAGTTGTTACGGGAGTCAGGCTGTGGAAACTTTTAACTACACCGTCATTACACCCACCGAAACGGGTTTTATTCAAGTGGAAATGATGAATCTAGGATTTCGCTTTGAATTATTTTGTTGTGATGCCATTGCCTGAAAAAAAAAAAGAAAAACAAATATATAATGACTGGATTCTTATAAATATGGAAAGGCTTTGATGACTATGGATTATTTTTGCATAATTAATTTTTCTGTCCTATATATTTGTGTTTGATTTTCATGTATGTGTATGCTGTATTTGTACTGATTCTGTCTCTTTCGTAGGTTGTGTGTGTGTGTGTGTGTGTGTGTGTGTGTGAGAGAGAGAGAGAGAGAGAGAGAGAGAGAGACAGACAGAGAGACTTCACCTTGCTTTACTCTCTTACACATCAGTATCGTATTTTCTTTTTCTTCCCTCCCTCCCCTTTTAAGATACATATCCCCCTCTTTATTCTGCACATCTATATACATCTTGTTTCAGCTTCCTTTTCGTTATTTATTGCTTCATGTGCTCGTTTCATTTTAGCTTCGTATTGTCTTTCTCTCAGCCCAAGCCTCTCACGCTAATAACGAGCACTAGGAAACCAGGTGAACTGACTCTCTCTCTCTCTCTCTCTCTCACACACACACACACACACACACACACACACACACACACACACACACACACACACACACACACACACACACACACACACACACACACACACACACACACACACACACACACTTAAACCTTTGCTAGCCAAAGAGGGCCAGCCAGACCGTACCTGTTCACGGGTTTGTGCAGCTAATTTTTTGTCGTGCTGAGATTTAGATTCTCTCTCTCTCTCTCTCTCTCTGACGTCATGTCCCAGTACGTCATTCCTGGTGGCAGCGGGAAAAAGACCTCCACGCAACCTTATCCTCTCTCTCATTCCACTCTGGCACCGACCCTCACCTTTCACGCATTTCCTACCCTTTTCCGATTTATTCCTGACTGCGGCACTATTTCAAAACCCAAAACCTTGCAGATACATTCACCCGTCAGCGATGAATTGAGTTTTACGTATCTCTTTTGTAAGTTACAGAGACTTAAAGCGGTAACATCTCATTCGACAATTATTCATGGTCTGGGAGAGATTTGTGAAAAGCTTCGTTAAGAAATAAGTCACCAGAATGCACTGCTAAATGTGGAAATGATTAGACTATTACCACCAGCACCAACATCATCATCATCATTTTCATCATCATCATTAGTATTATCATCATCATCACCATCTTTATCACCATCATCATCACCAGCTTTATCACCATCATCATCACCAGCTTTATCACCATCATCATTATCACTATCTTTATCACCATAATCATTTTCACCATCTTTATCACCATCATCATTATCACCATCTTCATCACCATCATTATCATCATCATCATCCATTATACTACGAATATTTTTAACTGAGTTTTGACGATCCCTAATTTAGCTCTTCAATCGTATAAGGGACACGAATCAGAGGATAAAGGCTCCAGGTGCAATTTCCATCCATCTTGTACCGTAGGACGTTCCAGGGTGTTTGTTACGCAAATGCTAGGCTGAAGAATCGTCACATTTTCAGGCATGTATAAAGATAAGGATGCTTCAGGGCCCACATTCCTTGCCCTGTTGGCTGTCTCTCATGTGGAGGGGCTTTGTAGGTGCTATATCTTATCATAATTCCCTATAGATAAAATGAACAAAAATGCAGTACTTCGAGGAGGCTTTTAAACGTAATGTGTTCAGGCGATTGAGGCGTCTGGCAATAGATAGATAGATAGTGTTCAGGCATTTCGAAATGAGTGGGTCTCTCTCTCTCTCTCTCTCTCTCTCTCTCTCTCTCTCTCCTGTTCATTTAATCCTGGAGAGAACAACTTTTACTATTTTTCAGGCTTGTTGTCTGTTTGTTTCCTGCTTTACTTAAAAACAAAGCTTATTTACCTCACTAGAAAAAATATAAGAAAATCCCGAATCTCTTTGTAAAACTGGAGTAGTTATGAATTATCTGTAGGATATGAAGTTAGGGACCTTGGAGAGAGAGACTGTGGGGTTGGGGATAGACAGGGTGTGTAGGCGGGAGAGTGGACGATTTTTTGTATTGTGAGGACGGCTAAGTCAGAGCTATCAGTACCTACCGTGCATCATTTTATTCATATCCTAGTCCCAGTACTACAACCTCGCCCTTACCAGCAGACTGAGCCGCCCCCACATCACATAAAAAAACACAACATGAGCAGTGAAGTGAAATTTACGGGTCATCTTGTATATCTGACTCCTACTCGCATACACAGCCAAATAAAAAGGAAAATACTGATACAAACCGTGCGTTACATTCTGAAAAAAACGAAATGAAGCTCTACACACCGCTGGTATGTTGGTATGTTCGTTTCATTGGCCGTTTATCTGTCACGGGTATGCAAATATGACAACCCAGATGAGCATATTAATCAGGGCAGCGGTTTGGAATGGCTTGAGGAAAGGCAGGTGTTATGGTATGGCTTCGTGAATGTCTTTTGTCATTGTCACTTTAGATGAAAGATGGGGTATTGCTTGACTAGATAGATGGATAGATGGAAAGACAAGAGACAAATAAAGATAGATAGACAGACTGATAGACAGATAGTTAAATAAAAACATACTGGTAGATTGAAAAGGACAGATGGGTAAACAGAGACAGGTAGAAAGGCAGGCAGACTGATAGACAGAAGAGAAAGATGGATAGGTAGATAGACTAATAAATAAACGTAGACAGGGAAAAAAAAAATACGGCTTCTATGACATCTCTGGCAACATTATTTCTCATCTAAACGAGTATTATATTTAGACGGCTGAAACTGTAGGCTATTATTTTTCCATGAATATTCTAGTATACAATATAAGCTTATTCGGTCAGAAATTTGTTGCCAGGAAAATACAAAACTGACTTCATCCGCAATGAACGTGTTTTACTGAAATATCACACCCTGCAATTTCTGAAAAAAGCATACACATTGCTGAATAAAGTTATGTGCTAAGTACCCATGTATGCCAACACACACACACACACACACACACACACACACACACACACACACACACACACACACACACACACACACACACACACACTCATAAACTCAGAAAAAGGGAGAAAAGGAAGAGAAAGTCTTACATTTATAATATGAGAAAATTCTAAAAGATAAGTAGTTGTGTTCTCATGCAGTTTAATTCTACCACTGTGCAGTCTATGTAAAACATATCTGTATCACGGACATAAATATCACTCAGCTTCTCTTTTCCGTCCCGACCCGCTGAAAAACACGTGCAATGAGTTCCATGTGGATTAGCGCTGATGATGGCAAAAGTTGGCGAAAAAGCAGAGTACAAAGAGCGGGCACACGGCGTGGGGAGAGCGGTAAGTCAGGGTAAATGGTGCAACTCGTGTGTGGGGCTGGAATGGTGCGGGTACTGTAGCGGAACCGTGGGCGAAGTTGGCGTGTGTGTGTGTGTGTGTGTGCATCATAGCTACACCACTGCACCGTACACACACACACACACACACACACACACACACATCATACGAAACATTATATTCAAGCACACATAGTCAGGCGAAAACCACATGCATATATTTTACACACACACACACACACACACACACACACACATACACACACACACACACACACACATTTATATACGCGGCTAGTAGGACAGACGATTTGGGTTCTTCCTTCCGTCCATATTAACATCTTGAATTAAATCTGTGTTTTATTTGCTTGATTATACAGAAATTCAGTGTTTTTTTTTTCCCCTTACAATAGAGAACCTAACTTGGTCCTCACTAATCCATTCAGGAGTGAAGTGTCATGAGTTGCGTGCGCGCGCGTACGTGCGTGCGTGCGTGTGTGTGTGTGTGTGTGTGTGTGTGTGTGTGTGTGTGTGTGTGTGTGTGTGTGTGTGTGTGTGTGTGTGTGTGTGTGTGTGTGTGTGTGTGTAAATTTATTAGATTCTAAAAGTCAGAATGTTGTAGAAAGCCAGAGGGAGAGAATGGAAGAAAGAGCGTGGGGGAGGAAGGATGGGGAGGAGGGGAGAGATGACGAAAGGGGGGAGTGAGGGAGGGAGGGAGGGAAGGGGGAGGGAGGGGTATGAGAGGTGGAGGAAAGAAGGGAAGGAGGAAGAAGGTATGAAGGGAGGGAGGTGGTGGAAACCAGGGTAGTTCAGGCTGCATGATTAAGATAATCTTACACGTGTATAAATACTTATTGTTTTATATTACACATACATATGCATAATCCCAAAAGGGCGATGGTGCATAGGTAGACATCACCCTACAGCATGATTGTTAGTGGAGGGAGGAAACTATGGAGGGGGGAGGGAATTAGAGAAGGGAGGGAACGAGGGGGGGTGGGAGAGAGGGAGAGGAACATTCCGGCTTAGCTCACTCTGGCTTGAACTGTGACTGGGGGAAGGACCTCTACACTTTCGGGAAGCTGTTTTTCCTTCAGCCTCCCTCTAATTGTTTTCGTGATATTGTTAACAATTTTAATTTGTATTGTAAACATTCCTGAGTATTTCTATAGCATTATCATATGACTGAAATTGTAATAGTTGAAAATAGAAGGGTAAGAGGTATGTATGGAGCTTGGAGTGTCGGTATGTGGAACTTAGGGAGGGCTGTGTGCGTAGTTTGAGTGGTCTGCATGAGGAATTTGAGGAACCTGCATGTGGAATTCGAAGGTTTTGTGTGTGGAATTTGAGGGTGAGTGTATGTGTGGAGTTTGAGGGGATCTGTGTGCAGTATGAATGGGCTGTGTGTGGAGTCTGGGAGCGTCTGTTTGGGGTCGATGTGAGGCTCTGGTTTTTGGTGTCGAGTTTGGCCTAAAATATGGATTTTTTATGGCTAAACGTTGTAATGGAGATTTTAGTGTGAAGGCTTATCAGATATTTTTTATTTCAGGGTGTAAGTTTGGAGAGAGGGCCCCGTGATGGCAAGAATTCAGATGTGGGCATCCTTTCCGGGACCAAGGCGTTTTGCTGTCGGGAGCTGCCACCACCACCACAGCCACAGAAACTACCACCACCACTGCAGTTCTTGTGCTGTCGTTGGAGGGGGAATTCATCTGGATACTAATTTGGTGAGTATGGCACTTTTCAATCCCATTATTATTATTATTATTATTATTATTTATTATTATTATAATTTATTTTATTATTTTTATTAATTTTATTTTTATTATTTATTTTATTTATTTTATTATTATTTATTTTATTATTTTTATTATTTATATTATTATTATTTATTTTATTATTTATTATTATTATTATTATTATTATTATTATCATCACAATTATGATTATTATTATTATTAACATTACTGTTATTTGTGCTTGCTACTTTCATATGGTTCTATAAAGTTCAAGAGAGGCTTTTCTAGAGGGGTAAGGTATATTAACTTTCACAAATAAATTCTAAAAGTCATTTGGTATAAAAGTTCCTCTTGTGTGGGAGATCTCTAGCCCCTTTGCTGTTACTTGATGGCTAAGTGTTAGATTGAGGGGGTAAATCTGACTATAGGTTTTTCACGCTTTGTCCAGATTTTCATATTTCGTAGTTAAATCACATTGCTCAGCCGAGAAAGACAATGGAATGGTTCTACATTCTTCATATAGCACCTGTTCACGGCTATCCTCATATTCTTGTACGATTTCAAGTCACGCAGGCCTGTTTTAGCGACCCTACTCATTTCGGCCTCCTACCCTAGTCACTCCAGCCTCCCACCCTAGTCACACCGATCCCCATTTCCTGGATCCTTTGCGTTTATACCTGAATATTATGTTATTATTAACTAACTTAATTGTTATTATTAAGTAACCTAACCTAACTTAATAAAATAATAAAATAGCCTAGGGACCGGAGTGACTAGGCCCGGTAAAACTATGGGCCGGTGTGACTTCCTTCTCGTATTAATCTAGTATTACAAATTAGCATTCCAGATGGAGAAATGACAGTTTTAGACCAAGTAAGAGTAAAAGCAGTTTAGTAACCAAGGATTCATTCCCAACTCATAGCCAAGGCTCGTCAGATTCCATGCAGCCACATCTTCGTAAATTAGCCCTTGAAATGAACCTTGTTCCATCAGAAAAAAATGGTGCCTGGTGGTTTAGTGGGTGTGGGTGCCTGGTGGTTTAGTGGGTGTGGGTGCCTGGTGGTTTAGTGGGTTGAGGTGTCTGATGGCTTAGTGGGTTGAGATGCCTTGTCGCCCAGCAACCACAGCTAATTATTTCAATTTTGGGAGAGGTCTACTTGAATCAGATGAAAACAAACCAACTAATGTTTTTTTTTTTCTATATTTGCAGGTGGTGGGTTGAAGATATACCAAGACAGCAAGACGGACCAGGGTGCTTTGAGGAAAATATATTACTCCCCAAGAGGATTGGTAATGTGTTCAAACGGCATTCCTCTCTTTGCTCTAACTTGGCCTAAAACTGCCAACTTTCAGCCATAAGTGTTTAGCTATAAGAGTACACTAAAACTAGTGGTGCTAGTCGCCACGAAGTGCTGTGTGAAGGATATTAAGCTGTAGCTATGTCTTTTGCCATTGAGCTAAGTTAAACAAGCTGCAAAAGGATAAATCTTAGCCAAGTTAAGGTAAAAGAATTGTATATTTTTTTTATACAGTAAGTCCTCGTTTACATACATTTTTTTTTACATAACCCATGTGATCCCAGGCTTATCGGACCATGAACATGGTGGTCTGCAGGCTCAAGTTGTCCTATAGTCCACCATTACCCTTTGGGAGGATAGGGAGGAAACTTTGGGAGGTTTTGTTAAATGGGATTGTAGAGCCACCCAGTTCAAATCAGTGCCATCCCATGAAGGCAACCTTCTTAGTTACCTATAAAGTTTCATTGCTATAGCATATTGCTTTGACTAATAACCAAGGAGACTCGTAAAGACAACTCTCTCACGTGCTTATAAAATTTTGCTACTATAAGTCGTTTTCAAGCCTGACGGATCCCTCTCCTCTTTCCTCTTGTTTGATGGTGTGTAGTTAGAATGAAGAGATGATGCGACTAGTAACCTAGGAGACTCAGTTTTAACTCATAACTAAGGCTCATATAACAGTGCAACACCCTCCCCCCTTTGTTTGGCCCAGTTTTTTTCTGATGAAGGGCTGTACCTATAAAACTTGAGCAGGGTACTCAATTTTCAATACCTCTTGTATCGAAGGAGTACTGTATGTATTTTAGGCTATTCCTGTTGCTAAACGAGGACACTTTTATATGAACTATACATTCGTGGATGTGAGAGCATTTCTTGGAGCAGCCCATTCAATCAGTCAGACCTTTTGACTCTGCAGTTCTTGACTCATGTAGAATTTAGTATATTGTGGCCCTCATGATCCCACATCCATTACTTGTATATTTATTTATATGATTTGCTGAAGTATTATCTTTATTTCAATAAATGATTGTTTTATGTAAATGTCTTTGAATAATACTTTATGTAATGGAGTAAAAATTTTTCGCCTTTAAGCCTTTTGAAATTATATGAAAAACAGCTTGATTTTGAAAAGACAATCATAGAATTCCCGGTATTTTGGAACTAGTAATATGACCTTTGCTTTTCATTATCTTAAGTCGGTTGTTTTGCCAGTGGGTGAAATATTTTTGCGACTCTCACTCAAAATGCAAAACAAATAATCCAAGGAATCCTGATGCACACACACAAAATATGCAACTTCTCGACATCTTGGTCACAGCGGCAATTAGTGATGCAGCGTGTCAAATTTTACTCCCCCTGACTACAACCATTCCTCATCGTGATACTGATCTTTAATGTTTTCCTTTTCATTTAGATCTTTTTGGGAACAAACTTTGCCTACATATCAGTGACTGTTGTGTTTATCTATCATGGTTGACTTAGATCAGGTGTACGAGTGTGGGTATGAAATGGTTGAGTAGGCTGGGAACACCTGACTGAAAGTTCATATGATTATATGTGTATTTTATATAATTAGTTGCCTACATGCACCAGACCACGAATTATAAATTTAAACTTCAGTCCATCTCGGTTAAGATGCGTGTCCCTGTTTATTATTAGATCAAGAAATAAATAAGGAATGTAAATTGTTGGAAGTCGTTCATAAAAGTATATGCTAACTTTTTTTTATTTTTTTTTAAATCCAAGATTTTTCAAGGGAACACGTCTTAAAGGCGAGAAATGTTACTTCTTGTTACATACATAGTTACCGTAACTTGTGGCCTTCTTTATCATCACTGGAGTGAAGGTGTTTTTTTTGAGGACGCTCTGTTCTTATGCTTTGCCAGCATTCTACATCTGGGTCTAGTCAGAAATGGTAGAAAGGTCATTCCGTTGCCAGTTGCTCCAAAACTTAGAATCATGAGACTGTCCACACCTTCGCATTTTCAGTTATAGGAATATGGCCATGAGCATCAAACCTGGGGGCAGAAAGCTATGGGATTATACTCTGACTTTAACTTGGCCTAAAATTTCCAGCTTGAGTGATGACTTGTAACATTAGATTAACAAATGATTCTAGTCACAAATGTTAAAGAATTTTGAGCCATAGCATTGACTATGCCTCGAATTACGGGAAACAGCTGGAAAGGAATGAAAAATTGGGCTTAGTTAGTGAAGAGTATAATATTGTTGCGCTCAGTGGAATGATTTTGTATGGATATTTAACAAGCACTACAACCAGTGCATGTTAGTATCCTTTAACCCTTTCAATGCCGTGACGCCTTTTTTCTTGTTCCTACTCCCAGATGATTTTCCTCAGCTTAGGATCTCTCGTACTGAAGGAAGGCTAATGTGTCCCCTCCAGTACGAGAAGTCACCCCCTAAGCTTGATAAAATTGCCTGGTGTTAGGAATAGAGAAAAGACGTCCTCCTACTTGAGGGGTTAATCAGCCCTACTCATCCGTTGATGTATGCCATGTTGCCTAATATTCTTCTATTGCCCAATTTTACCTTTTGAGTGATATGAGAGTATTGGTATTGAGAAGTGGCATTTGAGGATGAGTAGGGCACGATTTTTGCAAAAACTGACCCATGACGGGGGAACCCATCTCGATAAATCGAACTGAAAAATATGAACTGGCAATGGTGCCAGTTCATATTTTAAAGTCCGTTTTTTTTTCTTTCAATTCTACTTCTGTGTAGATGCTATGAGAATAAAAACAGTGTCTTCTACAATGTCTTTATTATTCCTTTTCTTTTGTTTACATTAGTTACATGACAACATTTTATGAGACATTTTTTGACATTAGAGGTGGAGACTTAGGACCTTTGGACTTAGCATTTTTTGACATTCAGGGAGGAGACGGGACTTTTGTATAAGTTTGACATTAAGAGAGAATGACCTTACACCTTGAGATATGATTTTGACAGAGATGACGATTTAGGACATTTGGACCTGTCATATGACTAAGTCCAAAAGTCCCGAGTCATAATCTCTTAATGTCAAAGTCATTCTCCCTTAATGTCAAACTTATACTAAAGTCCCAAGTCTCCTCCCTGAATGCCAAAAGATACTAAGTCCAAAGGTCCCAAGTCTCCACCTCTGTCAAAAAATACTAAGTCCAAAAGTCCCAAGTCATCTTCTGAATGTCCAATAGCACTTACAACCTTTCCAATATATCTTTCCAAAGTGACTTGCCCCGCACGGAACACTTCAGTCTTGTAAATTTTTTTAAGTTTAACGAGAATAATCTACAGTAGAAGTTATGACCGCAAGCCCAGTGGGGGCGTGGTAGCAGAGTCGATAGAGAGGCGGCCTGCTAATGGTGAGGACCCGGGTTCAACTCCCGGCTGAGATAGCGGAAACTTTAATTGGTTGAATATCAATTAAACACACTTTACACACAGACCACAGACCACAGTCCCCACACACAAGTCCTATAACACATAAAAACAGATAGACACACACAAAAAATACACAGTCGGAAAAAACACATGCACACAAAGACAGGTAGACACAGGCAGCCAGACGGACAAAATGCACAAAGACGCATCAAGGGAAGGGAGGGGGTTTTAATCAAATGTCTTAATTTTCCAATAGGGCGTCAGAAAATTTGTGTAGACCCTCCCCTCTTAATTTTCATTCATCTCTCAGGCTCCTATGACCCAGTAAGCTGGACCAAATCGTCTGGCGTCAGCTGGAACAAAATATACTGGAGTTATGCCGGTCATAAGGGGGTTAATGGTGACTATTAACTCTCAGGCGCCTATGACTCACTCTCAGCCGAATAAAATCGTCTGACCCAGCTGGAAAGGAGCGCTAGAGTTGACCCGAGCAATAAGGGGTTAACAAATGTTTAGTTAACCCTCTAATGCTCGGATCTACTCTAGTTCCTTAGTCCAGCTGAGGGGAGACTAAGTTATTCGGCCGTGTGTGTGTCCAAGGAGCCTGAGAGTGTTAATAACGTCACCATTAACCCCCTCATGATAAGCATAACTCTAGCATTATGTTCCAGCTGACGCCAGACGATTTGGTTTAGCGGAAAGTGAGTCATAGGAGCCTGAGAGAAGTAACTTGCTAACTCGCTTACGTCAACTACCAAAAAATAAAAATAAATAAATAAATAAATAAATCTGTCCCTCTCTCTATTTTGATCTTTTTGACATTCATTGACTTACAAAATTATCGCCATTCAGAAAAGATGACATACGACTTCCGAACGTGTACAAGCCGAGCCTAAACATATATTCAGAAAATGTGCTATTCTACTTGCGGTCTGATAATTACAGAAGTTGTATATGAACTTCATTTATTACATATTATAGACCATAAAAATACTTGATAAACTGCACAAGGGACGGGGGAGGGGAGGGAAGGACAGAGCAGAAGAGAGCAGGCCCAGGGCACGATATGAAGAGTGCAGAACAGGGAAGGTCAATAGCAGAACAAAGCAGGACAGGTCAAGGCCAGTGAGAAACCTGTGCAGTAAGGTAACACGGCAAGGTATGGGCAGTAAGGCAGAGGAAGGTGAACAGGGCAGGGCAAGGAAAAGATGGCCGGGCAAGGCAGGGGAAGGATGGCCAGGCAGGGCAATGGAAAGATGGCAGGGCAGGGCAGGGCAGAGTAGCACTACAGGGATAGGAGGGAAGGGATGGCAGGGCAGGGCAGGGCAGAGTAGCACTACAGGGATAGGAAGGAAGGGATGGCAGGGCAGGACAGGCTAGGAATGGTAGGGCAAGGATAGCAGGGCAGAGCAGGATGGCAGGACAAGGTAAGGATGGAAGGGCAGGGATAGCAGGGCAGGGACAGACGGGCAGAGCAGGGATAGCAAGACAGAGAAGGGATGGCAGGGAAAGGTTGGTAGGGTAGGAATATCAGGATAGGGCAGGCTGGGAAAGGATAGCAGGGCAAGAATAGCAGGACAGAGCAGGGGTGACAGGGCAGGGATGGCAAGACATGGCAGGCTAAGGTAGGACATAGCAAGAGTGCAGGGGAGGTGCATGGCAGGGCATGGCAGGGCATGGCAAGAGTGCAAGAGGGGGAGGGCATGGCAGGGTGGGGAAAGAGTTCAAAATAAAGTCAGAGCAAGGCAGGACAATGGTGTTGGACAAAGGTGCAGGCTAGGCAAGGGCAGGGGCAATGGTGCAGGGGAAAGTAGGGGTGTAGGACAAGGAAGCAAGGCAGAGTAGCGGTGCAGGACAAGGACACAAGGCTGGGCTGGGGTGCAGGGCAAGGACGCGAGGCAGGGCTGGGTTGTAGGGCAAGAACCGAGGCAGGGCAGGGGTGCAGGGCAATGATGCAAGGCAGGGCAGGGGTGCAGGGCAAGGATGCACGGCAGAGTAGGGGTGCAGGACAAGGATGCAAGGCCGGGCAGGGGTGCAGGGCAAGGATGCAAGGCAGGGCTGGGTTGTAGGGCAAGAAGCGAGGCAGGGCAGGGGTGCAGGGCAAGGATGCAAGACAAGCGTGCAAGGCAGGGCAAAAGCGCACCGGTTAGAATGCAGGGCATGGACGCAGAGCAGGGTGCAGGGCAAGGATGCAAGACGGGGCAAGGGTGTGGGGCAAGGTTGCAAGGTAGGGCAGGGGTGCAGGGCAAGGATGCAAGGCAGGTCAGGGGTGCAGGGCAAGGATGCAAGGCAGGTCAGGAATGCAGGGCAAGGATGCAAGGCAGGGCAGGGGTGCAGGGCAAGGATGCAAGGCAGGTCAGGGGTGCAGGGCAAGGATGCAAGGCAGGTCAGGGGTGCAGGGCAAGGATGCAAGGCAGGTCAGGAATGCAGAGCAAGGATGCAAGGCAGGGCAGGGGTGCAGGACAGGATGGTGGTGGTGGTGGTGGTGGTGGTGGCAGTAGGTGAGATGCAGGAGGCAGGATGGTGGTGATCGTGATGGAGGGTGGTAGGATGGTGGTGGCGGTGGTGGTGGTAGGTGGGTTGCAGGAGGCAGGACGGTGGTGGTGGTGATGGACGGTGGTAGGATGGTGGTGGTGATGGAGTGTAGCAGGATAGTAGTGGTGATGGAGGGTGGAGGGCACCAGAGTAGTGGTGGTAGTTGTGGTAAAGGAGGTTGGATGGGTGGTATGGTGAGGAGGAGGAGGAGGAGAGGTGGGGAGGAAGAAAGAGAAGAACAAGAAGAAGAGGGAGTGGATTGAGGGAGGGAGCCTAATATAATACAACACTATAAACATATGAAATACTAACACACAGAAAATAACACATACATCATTTGTGGTATAATGCCGACAAGAGGCATCAAGAGTTTGTTTTTCCTCTTTTATATTTGACTGATGCAATTTGAAAATCTCCAGCAATGCTTGTTACAATATCATAAAACTCGAAACCCATACCAATAATTCCTCATTTAAGATACTTTCTCTAAGCACAACTGAATATCCCATTCTAAACAGGAGTTTTCACATAACAGAGCTCTTAATTAAGAAGTAAACGTGTGCAGTGAAAGATCAAGGTTACTTCAACTACATTAATTCTTGTGAGAATCTAGAAATATTACCAACTGAAATTATCTTTGAACATTAATACATATCTTGATACTTAGTTGCTGTGTTGAATATAATCTACATACTCGAGAAAAAATCCTTCCTGCTGGGACCTGAACCAAACTTCAAGCAATTTTTAGCTATCAGCAATTAACAGGAATATTAATGTAGTTAAACGAGGAACTGCTTGTTGTTGGCATTACACACAAACGAAACTCACAAACTTATATATATATTCAGTTTGCAATAGTGTGAAAAATGTGCCATTAGATCTCATCTGAATCTGTTTAAAAATATTTCAATCCTATGCATATGTATATTGAGGTGCTAAATTAACCATGCAATTCAGACTGCATGATGGGCCTGTAGAAGCGGTTCGGTATTTCCGTATCGTTCATATCATATCGTTTATAGTGCATCAACATGCATACATTGCCCTTGGTCATCTAATGGGTGGCTCTCCACGCTGCTCGATTCCTGACAGCCTCCTTATTAAGTTTCTCATCCTTGAGATCACACTTGATGATCTCATCCCAGGTCTTTTTCGGACTGCCGCCCACAACCCTATCCCTGACGTTTACACTTCTCACCTTCCGCACCCAACTGTGATACAAATGTAGTGCTGGGGAGACACTCTCATGTGGTAGCACTGATATAACCAGGCCATGTGCAATGAACAGGGCCAGACGCTCACTCACTGACTCCTGATCCCACCTCACAGGTCTACCTGCACTCGTTTTTCTCTACTCTACTCTATAATTATCCACTCCATGACTTTCCCATTCCAGACCAACACTAATGCTATAACGGCTGACGTTAAACAACCACCACATCCCAACAAGACCTCCACACAGACTTATGATATTGCCTCCTCCCCCCCAGCCTCACTATGTACCACTTCACAATATGATAGTTCATTTTTATCTGACAGAATAGGATCAGTTCCATGAAACTTAGTGAACCTTAGTTATGAGACAGGAAAGAGTCTCCTTGGTTACTTGTTAAACTGACCCTCCAGTCTGACTCCACTTTGTCACAGGAAAATAAATGCATTATGGCCATTCAAACCATCATGGGTGTTGTACTAGACCTATCTCTTGACCATTGCCCCAAATTGCTTAAAAGGCAATCTCAATCCAATTGAAATATGACCATTTTTTGTGTGTTTTATTTTGCCCCCTCCCCCCCTTTTTTTTCTTAAAATATTTGATTCTGTACATACTCATTACCTAGCCACTACAGCCACTCAAAACCTACAAAACTAAATGCAGTGCAGCAACAACACTTCTCTTCCTTTTCTACCCTACACTACATATCCCTTTTTCTCCTCTACCCAACGTAACACTTTCCTCTTTCTCTTCTACCCAAAATTACACTTCCCTCATTATCTTCCAACGAACACAACACCTCACAATTTTTCTTCCCTACCTAAACGACCTTCTCCATTCCAAAAGAACTGTGTTGTGAAATGCGTATGGTATTTCACAACACAGGTCACGGGCCTTGACCATACGCCAGTGACTGTGGTCGTCAACTTTTTTTTTTTTTCCAACTTTACTTATAAAACTTTATAAATCCACCCTTCAGAAACAGCCCAACCCAAAGAAACACGAGTACACCTATGCTCTCTCTCTCTCTTCCTCCCTTTCCTCCCTCCCTCCAACCTTACCTCCTCCTACACGGCACGTTTTCCCACACTATTACATGTCAATTACAAATGTAAAAATAATATGCATATTACAGTTCAACACATACATAACTATAGTCACTTTGTTTTCATCTGACAGAACCAGGCAACTTTTTTATAACCTGAATACTAAGTTGTGGATGCAGAAAATTCAATATGGGGGATGAAGTACGTGAAAGGGTACAGCAGGGAAGAAAGGTTGTTGGTACACTGAAAGCAGTGATGAGAAATAGGGAGGTGAGTATGGAAGTTAAGAAGTCACTGCATGATGGTATTGTGATCCCTACCCTGACGTATGGAAGCGAGGCGTGGACCTTGCAAGAGGGGAACAAGTCAAGAGTGAGAGCAGTGGAAATGAGTTACTTGAGAGGAGCATGTGGAGTGACGTGGAGGGACAGGTTGACGAATGAAGAAGTGAAGGAACGTTGTGGGGTAGATGTGGATGTGGTTGAAAAGATTAGGAGAAATACACTGAGGTGGTTTGGACATGTGGAGAGAATGGAGAATGAAAGACTGACTAAGAGGGTGTATGTAGGTGAGGTGGAGGGAGGGAGAGGGAGGGGTAGACCAAGGATGAGGTGGAGGGATGGAGTTGAGAGGTATATGAGGGAGGGGGGGGTGAGTTGGGGGGAGGGGAGTCAAATGGTGGGTGACAGAATGACTTGGAGGCGTTTTGTCTGCGGCCACCCTTTGCGGGATTAGGGCGTCGGGCTATAGATAGATAGATAGATAGATAGATTAGTTATGTCATAGAGTTTGAGCCTCCTTGGTTACGAGTCGAATTATCTTTCCAACCTGACTGCACTTGGCCATGAACCAAGCCAAGAGGTTATGAATCGGTCAGGTGAAAACAAATTGAATACAGTATAAATCAACAGAAATATAAAGGCATCAAAAAACATATCCATATCACTATATAAATAAATGTACAGTCAGCCACAGGATAAAAATATTAACAAAAAACGTAAACCACATTAACGTCAAATGTTTGTATAAATGAAGAAAAAAGCTCAAGATGCTCATTAAGGTGACATAAATGAAGGGAATCAACTGGGTATGTTTAATTAAGGGAATCGATTCAGAACGACTGTTATTAATAGATATAAATACTGTAAAGGGAAACAACTCAAAATGCTCATTAATCTTTGACACAACTAGACGTCAACTAAGGATGCTCGTTAGTTTGTAATTTCTCAGTACTATTCAGGGCATTTTTTTTTTTTTTAATGCAGAGAAGAAGAAACTGATGGCTTAGAAAAAAAAAATCAAGATCTATTACTTTTGCGATTCCAAAACACACTGCAATTAAAAGACTGGAGGTCACAGGCAGAGGGAAATATAGATTCAGGAAGACAGTTTCATAGTTGACCTGTTGCCAATTAAAATCTTCCAAACAAGAACTATTTGTGCATATTTTTTCAGCATATTGTTTCCTGTGGCAGACTTTGCAGTACATTACTAGGACATGGCAATAATAAAAATGCAAAAATATCATTACAAGATACCGTAATAGGCTTAAAATGTAACACAACCAATATCAATACTTCAGGTAGGATAACATATGCAAAACACCTTTCTTTATTATTTGGTAAAAAACCACACTGGCTTTTATCAGTATCCTTTTATATGCCACATTTATTTACTATCCTTTGGGCTGATAATTCCTTCCTGTTGCTGTGGTGGTCCCAGACTCATTTTACCTAATCTCAAGAATCACAGTGAATGCTACAGAAACTAAATACTGGAAAATAATGAAAGATAAGAGGCAATACGAGCTTAAACTGATAAAGGCTCCAAAACTATCCTTCAAACACAGTTTATCCTCTAATAATGTGTTTCAGATATGTGTGCATATTACTATCAGCGGAATACCTTGGAAAATGACATGCATATATCCTTAACAAAATTTCTCAGATCATTTAGGAAACATCTCAGTCAAGAAGCTAGATGACCGGCACACACAAATAAACTACAAAACAACTGACACTGTTTTTCGGTCAGGGAACATTACTGTCTCGCCAAAAATGCTGACACTGACAATACATCAGTTCAGAGAAATGGTTTGGTTGCAGCACTATTACAAAGGAATACAGGGCCACAACAACAGCAACCCACAATTTACTGAAACGCAATACAGGGCTGCCCATATATATCATGTGTGTTGTCGGCTCAGTCTGCTGGTATGGGGGATCCAGATATTTGGATGACTTTCAGAAACTGCAATTCAACTATGTTTACTTGGCATTAAATTACCATCTTTCATTTGTAAATGCAAGATGAAACAATACTGCAGTATGGTGCTAGTCATGAAGAAGTGCTATGGAATGAATGTTTGGCCCTAGCACTATCTTATTCTGCCAGTGAGGTACGGGAAATAAATCTACATAAGGATAAAAATCTCATGTCTCTGTGCGTCATGTCTGTGAGTGTCATGCCTTTGTGTCATATTTCCTTGTCATATTTTTGTGTGTCATGTCTCTGTGGTTGTCCAATTTGTATATGGATAGAGCTAGAGGAGTGATAATAGGTAGGTGAGTTAACATATTGGAGTATCTAATGAGAGGGTATGATGTGGAAACTTCCTGAACTGTTGCTTGCTGATGATACTGTATTGTTAAGTGAGGATGAATGTGAAGTGCAAGGCTTGGTGAATTAGTTTGGGGGTGTATGTAGGAAATGGGATCTAAAAGAGAATGTAGAGAAGAGTAAGGCTATGGTCCTGAGGGAAAAGAAGTCACAACATACACAGTGAGACTGGATGATGAGGAAATGGAAAAAAAGAGTGCATTCAAGTACTGTACTTAAGTAGCGTGATGAATAAGGATAGAAGGAAGTGCTTGAAAGGGTACAGCAGGATACATAGGTTGCTGGATTATTTAAAGCTCTGATAAGGAGTAGGGAAATGAGCATCGAAGTGAAGCTTGGATCCTGCTGGAAGGACACAAGTCAAAAGCGAGAGCAGTGGAAATAGAGTGAGGAGTGTGTGGAGTTTTATGAACAGACAGACATATGAGGAAATAAAGAAGTGTTGTGGTGCTGTTAGGAAAATACTTTGAGATGGTTTGGCCATGTAAAGAAGATTGAGAATGAGGGACTAACTAGAGGAGTGTATGTGAGTGAGGTGAAGGGGGGAAAGAAGGGGGAGACTAAGGCTAATATGGATGAATGGAGTGGAGAGACATATGAATGAGGGTGGTATGAGTTGGAGAGGGGGCAGTCATATGGCAGAAGACAGTGCGACATGAAGGCAATCTTTTTGTGGCCACCCCTTATGGGACTGAGGTGTCTGGCACCAGAAAGATAAAAGACAGAGGACAATAATCTCTGCTTACTAAACTGAGTGAACTTTATGTAATTACTGGAGGCATATGCAAGAGATATTTTATTACCCCACTTCAAAACAAAAAAATGCAAACAATTGATGCAAACAAGCAATCACTATAAAGCATAAGAAAGGGTTATGGGAAACAAAAAATGATGCAGGGTAGACAATGGCAATGCTGACTGAGCCGTATCAATCATTATAAGCATTAGCATTATAAAAATCATAATCATTATAAAAAAAACACCAGTCATTAGTATTATATTCATCATTGCAATCATAAACATCCTAAACTCTTCTTCCCACCTACAGATGGAGAAGGTATGATCCAAAATGCAAGGACAAACACATGGAATCAGACATGTTTTATACGGACCACCCTGTATTTTGTTTTTTGCATCTGTGGCATATAACCAGGATTTATTGCATTTGTTTATGATGTACAGGCATGTGCAAAAGTATGCCAACAATACTCTGCCACAATTAAATTGTATTTCAAATTTATCATTCTTCCCCAAATGACATGCAAAGTAATATTACTTCTCGTACTCATTTTACTGATGTTTGGACAAGATACCTTCATATGGTAATGATCAGATACTGAAGCTGTCAGGTATTACTAAGAGCCTTCAGTTCATGTACAATCCCCCCAGAGGAGGATTGTGGACTATGAAAGAATGATAGCTTAGGTCTGCTGCCCATACCACATAAAATATTTCAAACAACACCTTCCATTGTTACAGCCGACAGAGAAGTGTCTACATACTTTTGTCCATGCTCAGGACAGGAGTCTTGAAACACATTTTAAAGCCTGTGGTAGCATACAGCTGGCTAGTTGTCTCTATTCTTAGTCGGTTTACTCAAATCTGGCGAAGATTTCTCCTTTCAGTTCAGCTGACAAAAGGTTGTAATAAAACTGGTGGTTTGATATGACTACTAATCTAAGTGGGCATCTCGTGACTACACTAAGTGGCAAGCCAAGTGGCTTCTTGCTACCCAGGATATAATTCACTACACTTGGTGGTAACATACAACTAGACACACATATGGTGGTGTAAGGAGTTCAGGCATTCCAGCTGGATGTGGCCCCATAAGGTATTGAATCAGTCAGTAGCTAGTCCCAGGTCTCTTCGCAAAAAGGGAAAGGTTTGTAAACAATGTGCAACGCCGACACCGCAGAGTCAACTGGTGTGGGTGATTAAAACGGAAAACATAGCAGCGACCTTAGAAAGTTAAGGGAATAATCTCAAACATGTTTAAAGCTGCAGGGAAATATGCATGAAAAAGAATATTGGTAAGTGGAGGTTTTGGAAAACCGATCACCAGAGTTGTGAAACTGCAATATACAGTATACTGGTACAGAATGCTAATCTGAAGTGTTGGAAATGAAACAACTGGGCAAACCACAGGCTATAAACAAATCTGTCCACTGCACATCTACAATATGACAATAAAAATAATAATGCTAACAGCCAATAACCACATGGATAATTCACTGGGTAAACTTCTATGTGGCATAGGAGGCTTGCTAAGAAATTATGTTAGGAAATCACCACAGCCACAAAGAAGACAATCCACTTTCATTGAACTAACACCAGACCCTTGTTCAACTGAGAGAAATCCTGAACTAGCAATCAAAGGCAATAAACAAAATAACCTGGGGAACCCTTCCGTCTATATATCTCAAATTTCTAGCAGTATATCTATCTACTTAACACTTATGTAGCGATCTCACTACTACTTGTGTCTGTATGTTTATCTATCTGTGTACTTGTCTGTCTACTATCTATGTGTATCTGTGCAATGCTTATCTGTCCATCAGTGTACCTATCTGTCTATCAACTTTAAATAATTTTGAGTTGATGCAATAGCTCATCAAGGAGACATACTAATCACGAAGAAGTGCAATGGAAATGTTTCAAAACTATCTGCTACTGGTATACCTGGGGAATATGCTTACTATACTCTTGTTACTCTAACCTGGCATAAGTTACCATCTCAGCAATAGTTCATCAAACAGAAGACTGCTATTCATGAAGAAGTGCATTGGGAAGGATGTAGCACTGTGATATTCTACCACTGAGCTACATGAAAAAAGCCGGTGAATGGACAAAAACCTGGGCCAAGTTAAGATGCAAGAACTATGACAACTGAGAATATAAATTAACAAATAAATATGTTAAAAATAAATAGCATTATTATCCTTAGACCCCCAA
Organism: Coenobita brevimanus; assembly: GCF_032717465.1. NCBI lineage: Eukaryota > Metazoa > Arthropoda > Malacostraca > Decapoda > Coenobitidae > Coenobita > Coenobita brevimanus. Next base: position 1,671,273 of record NC_136979.1, read on the forward strand.
GAATCACTCTCAGTTGAATAAAACCATCTGGTGTTAGACGGAATAAAGACAGTTGCTCTCCCACTTATGAACATTTGAGCTACGAACTTTTGCTCTTGACGAGATTAAAGACCAGCTTCAGATTTTATTAGACTTTGTGGTTAGTAATGTTGCTATGAATCTTCCAATCTCATAGTGCCAGGGACTGATTCCCGGCACTGCATCACCCTATCATCATCATCACCATCATTTTCGTCACCATCGTCGTTGTCAATTAGCATGTAAATTGACTACCTAAGTTAACTGGTCTTGTATATCTTAGTGGTAGAATAATCTAGAAATGGAGCACAGCAATGCAGCTTGCCACAATTATCATCATCAATAGGCATTATCAATATCTCTACTTCCTTTTCCCACCGAAGGATGAGGTAAGGAATTCTCAAAAAAAATTCCTAAGTAGGGGAGCAACTGTTAACATACTCTGTCCACCTCAACTTGGCTTAAAAGTTATTTGGAAAGGATGCAGAGCCACAGTATTGCTATCCTTGTCTTATTTTGCTTTTGAGTTACGGGGATTAGGCTGCCAAAGGACAAAATTCTCCGCCATGTCAAGGTGGACGAACCAAAAATATGCAACTCACATATTTCAGAAGGGTGGTAGTGGCTGTGGTAGTAGTAGTGGTAGTAGTAGTAGAAGCAGCAGTAATTGTAACTAAGATGTGAAGATGGAAGTGGCTAGGGAAGTTATGGGGTGGCTCTGGGGATGCTTTTCATGGTCAGTGAGTATTCTTCCAGAGATCTGAGGTGGCCAGCGTCCCCCTTGACCACGCTGTAGTTTAGTGGTAGAGAAGCAGGATGATGTACACCAGGGACAGCTCCTGAGAACCAATGGCAACAAAACACCTGTGACAGCAGCACAAACCAGTGAAAGCTGCGAAACACCAGCAGCAGCAGGAATCCCAGCAGCAGGAACCCCAGGAGCATCAGCAGCAGGAACAGTAGCAGCAGTAACACTGACTGCCTCTGAAAATATTAAGATTTTAGGAGATATTCTCAGGCCTGTTGATAAATTAACCCTTTCACTGTGGAGGATCTCAATATAGACCTTAATTAATCACCTCAGCATTGGTTCTGGAGAGGGATGCCCTTTAAAGATGGCACTGATAGGATGGGAGGGGGAGGGGAGGAGCTGCCTGATCATATTAATCCTCAATCCCATTCCAATTCCCCAACAGGAGAATGATGGACTACAGAAGGATAGCTCTGGCCTGCAGTCCACTGGGTTCATGTTCTGATGGGGCTGCAACTACTACAACTACTAGTACAGGAGATGCAATATGAAATGATCTATTTTCCAGTGTCATCTGTCTGGCTAAATTCCCTGGTTATACACACGTCCCTCAAGTAGCCTACTTCCTTATTCCCAGAAAGGAAGATGGTGGACTGCGGTAGATGGGCAACTTCATGCCTGCAGTCTACTGAGTTCCCTTTTCAGCTGAGACTGGGGCCACAACATAATAATAATAATAATAATAATAATAATAATAATAATAATAATAATAATAATAACAGTACCAGGTAAAAGTAATGATAATAGTAGTAGTAGTAGCAGTAGTAGCAGAAGTAGCAATAGTAGTGGTAGTAGTAGTAGTAATAATAATAAATAATACTAATACTAATACTAATAATAATAGTACCAGGTAAAAGTAATAATAATAATAGTAGTAGTAGTACCAGTAGTAGCAGAAGTAGGAATAGCAGTAGTAGTAGTAATAATAATAATAATAATAATAATAATGATAATAAAATAATAATAATAATAATAATAATAATAATAATAATAATAATAATAATATGTCTACAGCCTGACAGATTTAACCCTGCGTGGGGGATGGGGGTCTACTATGGACAAATGGCCTCAATGCTGCCCTGTCCTCTGCCATTAAGTTGTCCTCCCTCTAACTCATACCATCTCTAAAAAGGACAACAATTAACATAAACATATCCTTGGACCATATTAATTTTTAGGCTCACAAGGCTTCTTAACACCTCTTCTCAAGCAACTTATTTTGTGTATTACATCTAATTGTTCTCTTGGATAATATTATTACTTTTTTTTAAGGTGAATGAGAGGATGCCTTCACATGATAACTGTGATATAACCATGTGGCTGGTCCAGTTACAGGAATATACCTCAGCCTCCTCCCTATCCCCCAAAAGGAGGAAAGCGAATGACATGAAGAGGGCACCTTCAGCCAGCACAATCAGACTATACTATGGCTCTGCATCAGCACCCGTCTGGTGACAAACTCTAATCCATATTCTGTCAAAATGTCTAATGCAAGAGTAAAAGATACTCCCAGTCCTTCATGTGTGCAACAGATCATCTCGGGAACTCTCTCTATCAGTACTTAAGTGCTACGGAAAGACTGTACTATCTTTATCCATCACTAATCTATGTGAAATAAGCTGCAAAAGGACAAAAATTTGGGCCAAGTTAAGATGAAAGAACTGTACCACCCATGAGGCTATCAAATACTATCCACAAATCTAAAAACATGTACAGGTAGTAGAGTTTTCCATTCACTGACGTATTTTTTTCATGCAGTGGTCAGTCAGTATTACATAACTCGTGCATATAACCAAACTGCATGTAATTTATACTCACTTTCTGCCTTATCATAGTGTAAATAACCCTTTCTATAACCTCAGTGTCTAATTTAACAGTATCAACCCTCTATAATTACCCCTCTCCATTGTATCATATTTATCGTTATGTAAAAAATATGGGGAGTACAAGGAAAATGAAGAGGATATTATTTTTGTCAGCTGAGAGAGAGAGAGAGAGAGAGAGAGAGAGCACGTTAAACTGAGGAAAATGTGTGAAAGTAAGTCTTTATCCATACTTCTTAAAAATTATTCCATTTTACGCAGAAAAAGAAAACCAATCCTATTATACTGCTTCAAAGAAAGGTTAACAACATCACAGATACCTGAAAAAACTCAGAAGCTAATCCTCCACCTATGACTTGTGGTAGCGGTGGTAGTAGTGGTTGTGGTGGTGATAGTAGTGGTAGTTCTTTCCCCAACCCCGTTTCTTCTTTAGCTGTCCAAGGTCGAGCCAGTCTGAAAGAAAAGAGCAATTTAGTAAAGGAATTTGGTCAAAGAATATTAGCAGAATTTTCTATCTCATAATCATCCTAGGAATATTTTGGTGTATCTCAGCTTTTTCCAACTTTAATAGCTTATAATTATTAAAAGATCCTAACAGTATGATTTCTTAGTTGATGTGGGTTATGCCCTGAACAAGACAAAATGCTGGAGAAGTACCCAGTGAAATAGCCTACAAAATTTCGTCACACAAACGTTGGATTTCTGTGTAGTTTATATCCCTCTCCTCCTACGAGTGGTGGTGGTGGTGGTGGTGGTGGTGTTGGTGGTCGTGGTTTTTTCAATCTTCTGTCCTCTCGTCTCCTGTCTAATCAGTTTTCTTCTTTAGCCGTCCAGCCCATATCAGTCTGAAATAGAAGGCTAATTCAGTACTGGAACACAAGCAATAATTACAGAATATAACACTTTTTCGATGGAATGTTATAATGTACGGTGGTACCCTTTTGCTAGTCTAATTGTTTAATATTTCAGTGGTATATATAATCGTATTAAATTCAAGGAGGAGGAGACAGGGGACGAGGTGGAGGGACACGGTGGATATGCATCTGCTTACGAAATATTAATCAAGATCCTAAAACCTTCAACTGATGAACACAGACATCTTATCAGAATTTAATGATAAATTCCTGTTCAAATAAAGGTGTATGCCGCAAAAATAAGACAAACATAACAATAAGCAAGACTCAGAGTGCAACATCTGACCCTAACAACTGGTCTAAGGGCCGAATATCTGATTTTGCACTGTGACCTTCATCTTCGTGAGATTATTTCCCCAAATCGATTTGCTTCATTCTTGCGTAACTCTTAACCCTTGCACTATGTTTGGTTCAAAACAGATTATAATTGAGTTGACCGTACCTGGGGGTCCTACAAATTACCCAAATGAAGGAGATATGGACAAATGAAGGCTTTATTTATTCTTTTTTCTCCATTTGGATAATTCGTAGGACTGAAAAAGGTCAAGGTCTGAGGTCTAGGGCTGCTTTTTTTTTTTTTTTTTTTTTTTTTTTTTGACCAAGCTTGATAAAAGGGTTGGGGGTAAGGCAAGAATAGTGATTTAGAACTGAGAACAGCAAAGGTCAAGGTCGGCGTTTGACCCGTGGGTGGTAACAAAATAACTGAACAATCTTCATTACATTTTAGCAAAACTTGGCGGAAGGGAAGATAGTTAAGCAGAGAGCAAACCTCTTGTTTTTGAGATGCACCATACTCAAAGGCCAATGTCAACTTAAACAGTTATTATCAGATTAAATTAAATCTTTGTGGAAGGGTTCAAGATAAGGCACAAATACAAGGATTCGATTTTGAGAACACTCGATGAAAAGTTAAGGTCACGGAAAGGTCAAACGCTAAGGTCACAGGGCAAGGTCGTCAGTTCTTATCTGATCTGAACCAAAGCTGATGGAAGGGTTAAGGGTTAGGCAAGAATTAGGTAATTAAGTTTTTAAAAGTAATGTGTCGAAGATCGTAGGCAGTCAAACAATATCATTAGGCCAATTGGTGGGGGATGGGGGTTGCATTTTTTAAATTCGTACTTGTTTACATACGTATTTAATTACATGCTAGAGATACCGAGGTGTAATCTGCATAGTAAATCGCCGAGGAAGAGGTTCAACGAAACTTTCTATGGCACCTAGACCGCGGCCCCAACTATTACTGCTAAGCGACCATTCCCAGCCACAAAACTCCTCTGGCAGTACACAGTGCCAGCCTACACACTAACCCACCATCACACCTTTCCTGACCATAAACCCATCCATAATTCCATGTTAACATATCTGACTCTTCAAAATTAAAATACTATGATTATTTATATTTACACTTTACCTTTAATGAAGAAAACTCCCGAAGAGAACATATACACACCCTCCCCACTCCAATGCACGGCTATAACTGCATACGTCATCAAGAATTTGCCTGGTTACTCGGAGGCCTCACTAGTCTACATATTACACCTAACACCTAACCGGCAACTCAACCAGACGGTGTATGAGAAAACGGGAGGTTAACCCCTTAAACCCAAGTCTATTTTTGTTACTACTACGCGGTTTCATTTAGTTTAGGAATGGCCTGCAGTAGTGAAGAGGTTAACTGAGGATACATAGCTTTTACCTGTCCATTTCAAAAGATTTCTGCAGAGCTAGGAAGAACTGTCTGAAAAAAACAAGCAAGAATACAACGAAAAATGCGTCACCGGAGCGAAGGGCTTAAGAGAGAACGTAGGAGAGAACGGAAGCTCAAAAAAGAACGTATAGTAAGCTTACACCGTGACCTAAAGTAATTCTAAGCTAAAACTATATTTATCTATCTAACTATCTATTTATTTCCGCCCGCGCGCTCTTCGTGTTTATCCTAAAGACGGAGCGAATATTCATGAGTGTTATTATGCTCAGCTGCCTGTATCATGCTCAGGTCGGACGATATTATGGAATTTAATAGAGATTCATGAATTTACATTTTCAGGAGGCAGTGGGAGTGGTTAGTTTGTATCTCATGACGTGTGTGTGTGTGTGTGTGTGTGTGTGTGTGTGTGTGTGTGTGTGTGTGTGTGTGTGTGTGTGTGTGTGTGTGTGTGTGTGTGTGTGTGTGTGTGTGTGTGTGTGTGTGTGTGTGTGTGTGTGTGTGTGTGTGAGAGAGAGAGAGAGAGAGAGAGAGAGAGAGAGAGGGAGGGAAAATTAGTTACATGAAGTAAATTCTGAAGTAAGGGTTATCATTTCTAAAATTACGAGTGCATTTATTTCCTTCATTGCTGTGAATAAATCTAGGCATCATATCCAAGCTAATTACAGACGATTTTATTGGTTTGAGGGAAATCTTATTCAATAGGATCCAAATATAGACGTATATTAAAGAATTTGATGTATATGTGGTGTGCTAAAATTATATGTCTACAAGGGACATTTCTCTTTCTTTCTCTCTCTCTCTCTCTCTCTCTCTCTCTCTCTCTTGCCAGACGCCTTAATTCCGTTAGGGATAGCCACAAACAAATCGCCTCCACATCTCCCTGTCCTCTGCCATTTAGCTGCCTTCCCTCCAACTAACACCCCTCCTCTCTCATGTATCTCCACTCCATCCCTCCAACCCATCTTTGGCCTCCCCTTCATACTCCTTTCCCCTTCACCTTACTCACATATATTGTACTCTACTAGCCAGTCTCATTCTCCATCTCTCCACATGAACCAACCATCCTTTTACACTATCAGTCACAAAATAAAATAACTCTACAAGAACTGACATAAGAAGGATAATGAAACAGCATAATATTGTGCTAAAAATAATGATAGAAGTGAAGTATGATAATGATGCAGGAGAATAAATGGACTTAATGGAAAAAATAAGCCCGGAAAGAAAAATGATCGCCAGAAGTTGAGGAAGAAAAAATGAAAAGATAAAAGGTGCTCGCTCAGATGATAAAAAAAAAAAGATTAAAGAGACGAGATTAATAAGATCACCTGATAAAGCAGACAGGTAAGGGGATACTTGTGTCTTTAATATGGTGGCGAATAGTTTAGTTAATTCTTTCTGCTTCCAGGCGACTTTGTAGGACTTTAACTTGGCCCAGATTTCCATCCTTTTGTAGCTTATTTCACGTAGCTCAGTGGCAGAAAAGGGCAATACTACGGCTCTAGAATCTTTAGCGCTTCTTCGTGACTAGTAGTATATTCTAGCGTTAATCTATTGCTACAACTCAGCATTGACGATGGAGAGATAGAAGTTTTAGGCAAAGTTTGAGTTGAAAAGTCTGAGTCAATTTGTAAACAACCGTCCGAAACACAGGGGATTAAGAAAGCCACATTTAACCCCTATACTGCCAATAACTCTATCCTAAACTGAGTAAAATCGTCTGAAGAGGGCAAGAAAGGAATATAAACCGGGCCACCGTAGTGAAGGGATTTCGTAACCAGAATTTTATGACCACAGAAAAAAATAAGACAAAATTGTAAATTGAAAAAAATAAAAAAATAATAATGGTAGGAGGAAAAAGAAATCTGCAGGAAGATGAGAAGTGGAATAGTAAAGAGGATGAGTGGAATCAACTTACTGTAAAGAATGATAAGCCAGATTATGCATTTTTTCTCCTTTCCTAAGCGTTTGTTAAAAAAAAAGATAAAGTCTGTCTGTCTGTGGGCGTCTGTCTCTGTCTGCCACTCTCTCTCTCTCTCTCTCTCTCTCTCTCTCTCTCATTTATGTTTTATAGTAGGAACGTATACAGTTCAAGCTAAAGAGAGTCTTGAAAAATGATGGAGAATGCCTATCCTAAAGAAGATGGAGGGACGAGAATTAAAGAGGAGCGAGGGAGAGAGAGAGAGAGAGAGAATCATGAAGTCATTGGAAGCACAAAAAGCTAAAAAAGAAAAGAAAAAAAAAAAGAAAGGGAAATGGAGTAAAAAGGTGTATCTCAAGCTCATATGACTAATCTTCAGTTGAATAAAATCGTCTGGCATTAGTTGTGATCAGTATACTAGAGTTTTTCCGATCCAGAGAGGGTTAATGGTGATAATATTAGCTTTTAAAGTGTCCTGTGAGCTGAAGAAAATAGCTTAGTGTTAGCTGGAACGGTACTGATCAACAAATTTCTAATGGGGGTATAAAAGCCAAAGTAATATTTGCAAGAAAGGCTACGAAGGACAGCAAAGAGGAAAAGAAAAACATTAAGAGAATTGCAAGAGCTTGGAGGTAAGATAAATAAAACAAATAAGAAAATACACAGAGCAGAAGAGAACTAACGATAATGAGAGGCAATCGGAGGAAGAAAGGAATAAGAGAAACACAAAGAAAAGAGTGGAGGAAGGAGGAGGAGAATGATCAGGGAGGAAGAAGAGGAGGATGAGAAGAGGACCTGCGTGGGAAGCAAGTACTGCTGAGTCGCTAAAGAGATTCCTGAGACTAACTTAAGACGCAAAAAACTATGATATAATAAGGCAGTCAGATCGGGATAAAGGCATTTCTCTCTCTCTCTCTCTCTCTCTCTCTCTCTCTCTCTCTCTCTCTCTCTCTCTCCAGGCTGATGAGAGGTACTTGAAATGATGACCCTCTTGAGAATATTAGCTGACGACTTAATCTGATTGTACTTCATCTCAAGGCCATGCCCCTGGATCTGCCTGACGATGGTTTGGTGGAAGGAGGTACAGGTACGGACAGGAGAAGCAGACCCACCGCCACAACCCTAGTACACAAGGCTGGGTCATTTCTGGAGGACGCGTCACAGAATAGTACCAGATGGGGGCACGTGGGGGAAGGTGCAGCTACTTTCCCACCCACCCACTGTAACTCATCAGACAGACGCGACCCTGTTCTAATGCACCCAGACTAAGGCAGTGTCTCCCTTGTGTCTGCACTTATACATGGGTAGGGTATTCACAGCATACAGCAAATATTTTGATAACAGCTAGCATACTTTCACACTGGTTACTTTAGAACTTCCATATCAAGCTTATCTTATAGTGTCAACTGAAACCTCTCTCATCTTTACCCATCCTAAAGTCTAATCTTCTCATGAGATTTCTAGTTCACTCTTCTTCTTTGTCTCTGAAATTTAGGTGAAAAGAAGAGCATCCCTGCTTAGAAAGGTGTACAGCTAAATACAAGAGTTTTTTCACCTCCCCCCTCCTCTTATCATCGCTGAATGTACAGATGGATAAATGGGACGAAGCTAAATAAAGTATTATCACTCACAAATAAATGATGATTTGCACATCAGCTCACTACGTCATATTCATGGGTCTATCAATCATGCAGTGAAGCAGAAGCAAGGGAGGCGAATAGATTTTACTTTTAACTGTACGTACCCTGGATGGAGGTAAACTTAGCATCGTTGAGTACTGGTGTTTAGCGGTATCTATATTTAAGTTTCTGGCCACCCTGCTACGAGTTATAGATTCTGGTGCAACTTCCCTCACAGAACATGGAAGATTGAAGCCATGTAAGCCGTATATGATCCCCGGAATCATTGTTTTATTCTCACTTTACACTCTTAGTCTTTAATGGCACACTGACAGGTTAAAAAAAATCGTCCGAGGTTATCTAGAAAGCGGATTAATGGTGACAGACTAACATTCAGGGCTCTATAACTCACTCTAATCTCCATACAATCGTCTGGAAGCTGAAATAAAATAACTGGATGTACCGACCATGAGGGGTGTAATAGGGATGGATCAACACTCACCTGTCACTATAGGCTGAATGAAAATATATGATGTTACCTGAAATAAACTAATGAGAGTTGTAGCAATCATGAGAGGGTGAAGTTGTCTCTGTGTCCTGTGTCCTATGGTGTCTTGTGACTTCCATCATCTGGGGTTTATCTGGCACGAAAGAAATTTGCCAAATGTGTCCCTAGGTGGGCATTACTGTCACCCGCTGATTAACTGTATCTAGCACTGAAACTCCTCTCTCTCTCTCTCTCTCTCTCTCTCTCTCTCTCTCTCTCTCTCTCTCACACACACACACACACACACACACACACACACACACACACACACGCCGCGGCTGTCAGTGAGGGCAACACCACGGCCTTGTAAACTGACAGCGCCTCGTGACCAGGGACAGGTGTAGGTGTTGGGATAATCATGCAACACTGTCCTTACACGCCGTCATGCACACACACACACACACACACACACACACACACACACACACACACACACACACGCACACACACACACACACACACACACACACACACACCCTACACCGATGAATATGTAAGGGAGTGTTTGTAATCCGTAAATACACATACATACACACATCCATACACACAAACGAGAGATAGGAAGACAGATGGACAAACTGAGAGAGAGAGAGAGAGAGAGAGAGAGAGTTGCGGGAGGTTTAACTCTTCCTTATCTTCTCTTTCATTTCCTTCTTCCTTCCTGCCTCTTCCTTCCCCCACCTTCCTCACGTCTGCAATATTCCTTTTCCTCTCCCCTTCTGATCCTCGCTCCCTCTCTCGATCCATCTTGTTCTCGGTCTCTTCCCTACGTCTTGTTCTAAATTCGGTTCACGCTCACTCCATCATCATTATCATCATCATTCTCTCTCTCTCTCTCTCTCTCTCTCTCTCTCTCTCCCTCTCTCTCTCTCTCTCTCTCTCTCTCTCTCTCTCATTCTCTCCCCCTTGCTCTCCACTTCATACTGACTCTCTGCACTCGCTCCATCTCTCCCATCTCTTATTTTCCTGTCCGCTTATGACATTCCTTTCTCTTTAACGTTTTTAGCCTCAGGACGTATTTCCAATGTTTCCTCCACCTTCAGACGATTTTATAAAGCTTTCCAGAGGCTTTGGGGACTGAATGGGTGAAATATCGCCAGCGGAGGTTCAGCTTGAGATGAATAAAATCGTTCTCTGGTAATAATAATAATAATAATAATAAAGTAAGAGTGTAAAGTAAGAGGTACGTTATTAGGTCCACTATATCGACGTCTTTCCTTTTTTTATTTATTTTTCACTATCTTCAGACGATTCTTTCCAGTTGGTGAGATTTTTTTGGAAGTGGGGGGATTAGATACAGAATTAACCCCTTCGTTGCCTCAAATCCCTCCCGTGTGGCATAAATCCTCTGGTACTGGTTGCTTGGTTAAAATGGCAGACGTCGTGATGATGATGATATTAACCTCCTTATGCTCGGAAGAAGTCTTGTATTTTTATTCTTCTTAAATATAGGTGATTTATTTAAGTTGCGAGTGATACTGAAAGCTTAGAGTGGAAAATAACCTCTTAAATGGTGAAGACAACTCTGGCATTTTATTCCTTCTATCGCCAAACGAACTATTTCAAGAGAGAGAGAGAGAGAGAGAGACTGGAAGTGTAAACAGAGGTACCATTTTCTGTCTCATGGTCAGGGAAACTCAAGTATTTTATTCAACCCAACACCAAACAATGATTTCAAGCAAGTGTGAGTGGTAGAAGCCTGAGAGTTATATTTTTAGCTCTTCGTTGCCCCTCTTCATCTTATTTTTCACTGTCCTCGCTCTCTCTTGTCCTCGCATCATTTTCCCCTGCCTCAGATCTTGGCCTCGATGTTATTCAGTATTGTTCTCGATTTCTTTTTATGCTTGTCAGTTTTGTTCGTATTTCTCGCGTATTTGTTTCAGTTGAGTCTGTTTTCATTTTGCTTTTTTTCCCCCTCCTCTCTCTCTCTCTCTCTCACTCTCTCTCTCTCTCTCTCTCTCTCTCTCTCTTCCTTTTATAATTTCTCCATCTTGCTGTCACTTTCGTATTCTCCTCTCTTTTCTTCGCTTATCCATTTTTCCCATTACCTTCTGTCTCTTCTGTAGTTCCTTCTCGTTTCTCGTTCGTCCTCCTTTGTCTCTTTCCTCTCATGTCCTTATTCCTTATTTTCGGCACTTTTCTCTCTGTTCCTCGCTCTCCATGTCTCTTCTTTTGCTCTCTCTCTCTCTCTCTCTCAACCGCTAAATCTTCTCTCTCATGGTTTCTTTACCTATCAGACTAAAGACATCCTTTTATTTCTCATCTCCTTCCCTTTTTACCTTTTGCTGAGATAAGTGACTCTTCTTTTATCTCCTCCAGCTTCTCCTCCTCCTCCTTCACCTCCTCCCACTTCTCTTCCTCTTACCTCCTCTTCCTCCTCCTTCTCTTCCACTCACCTCCATGATATACTCTTATCTTTCCTCCCCTTATCACTGTCCCTTATCGGTTCTTCTTTCTCACGCCTTCCATTCACTTACTTTGATGGAGTGCCTCTTCCTCTTGCGCTCAGCTTTATCTCTCTCTCTCTCTCTCTCTCTCTCTCTCTCTCACTCTCACTCACTCTCTCTCTCTCTCTCTCTCTCTCTCTCTCTCAATATTTTTCATCCATCAGCACTGCATCATCTTTTATTAATTTCATCAGCAAAAATTCCCCCACTCCCTCTCTCCCTCTCTCTCTCTCTCAGGTTTTGCACTTCCTTCCGCATTTTACCTCAGCACCAAAATGGATTCGCCCCTCGCAATTCTGTTTTCAACCCAACGTCCTCCCCGCCTCTCCCTTATCGCTTACCCTCTCCTTCGCCCTTCCACCTAATTCCCTTCCCCTTGTGTCCAATAGTGATAAAACTCCCAACACTCCTCCCCGTTTCCCTCTCTCGCAGGCCCGTCCCTCACCAGAGATTGCCCTGTCTTCCCTTCCTTCCTTCCTTCCTTCCTTCCCTCGCCATCTCCTCTTTCATCTCCTTTACCTGGTGAATCTGTTTTTCCACTTCGGGGTCCCTCTGCCAGGATTGCCCTCTCTCTCTCTCTCTCTCTCTCTCTCTCTCTCAGTTTTATCCCTTTTCTCGTATATATTCCTCTTGCTGCAGCTACATCCTCCTTTTCCTCCTCTTTCTCCTCTAAAGTTTAATCATTTTTCAGTTTTACGTTCTCTTACTTTATTTTGTATTCTTTTTCAGTTTTGTTTTAATGTCTGCAAATTGATTCCCTTTTTTCTTCTCAAATTATCAGATACTAGTAAAGAATCATTATTTTTTAGCCTTCCTGTTTCCCAAAAATTATTATCTCTCTCTCTCTCTCTCTCTCTCTCTCTCTCTCTCTCTCTCTCTCTCTCTCGTTAGGCATTCATGTGAGGTTGTACCCAGGAAGAAGTACTGCAGCAAGACTGATGTAATCGCTTTGCTATTTGACATTTAATGCATAAATGTTCTGTAAAACTTCGCTTAAGTTACGTATTCTTATATTTTATTTCCAAGGACAAAAGAGAATTAAGTTTGATACAAGTACATAAATAAATAAACAAATAAAGTTACAATTCATGAAGGACAAAGACGACAAAAAAATATGTAATTATAATAAGAGCCAAAAGCATAGAGGAAAAAAAATCACACACACACACACACACACACACACACACACACACACACACACACACACACAATATTTACATGCATACACAGCATAACACGCACTCCTCTCTCTCTCTCTCTCTCTTACCGTCTCGTTTTACCACATTTCCAGGAATTAATTAAATACTCTGGACTTTCCTTATCCTGTCTTGTCTTATCTTGACCTCGCTCCAAATTCTATTTTCTTTTCTCCTCTTGTTTTTCGAGTTTTGTGCTTCTAAAGTCTCTCTCTCTCTCTCTCTCTCTCTCTCTCTCTCTCTCTCCCAAATCCCTAAGAACAATATTTTAAAATTATAAAATATTGGTATTATTATTATTATTATTATAAAATTTTAAGCCATCAATATGTTGCTTACGGTACTTTTGTGGTGCATATTCTTTTTTTTTTAATTTTCATTTTTTACAGTCTTACTCTTATTTGCACTCTTCCTAACACCAGTTTTATTACTTTTCACTCTACCAACCAATCCACAATACCGCACATCAATCTTCTGGCGGGTGGTGTGCATTTGGACCAGGTTTTCGAAGAAGTTTTTATTATTACGACTGAAATATTACAAACATGTCCTATTATTCCATTTCCATCAGATTTGGTCCTTATATTCTCACTACTTCATGTATTTATTCTGAAAATTGTCAACTATAGTCATTTTTTATTTCATATGACTGAACTGGACTTCTCTTTCAACTTTAATACTAACTCGTGGTTGCATGAATTTTGATAATCCTTAGCTATGAGGAGGGAATGAATCTCCTTAGTTAGTAGTCCAATCGACCCTCCAATCTGACTACACTTAGCTATCAGTGAAGCAGAAAGGGGTTGTGTCTTTTCTTCTAACCCTGTGCCTCTTCGCACAATAAAATCGTCTGGTGTTCACAGGAATTAAATATAAAGTTCTTAATTCTTGGCCATAACGTTAATCAAGCCAGTTTTAACTTTTTGCTGAAAGAAATCGTCTGACGTTACCCTGAATGCAATAAAAATGTCCCTATTCGCTGGGAAAAGGTCGCTTTTATATCCATTAATTACTAGATATTCTCTCCCTTGTTACCATCCTTCCCCTCACACATATAACTTTCTCCTTTCAGTCTCCCTTCTTCACCCTGCCTACCTCAAACACGCGTTCCATTTCGGCATTTCAGTATTCTTCCCCTCAAACTCATCCTTCTCTTCTCCCCCATTCTACTGTGCTCTGTCCACTTTAACTTGGCCACAAATTGCCATCTCTCCATCTTGAATGCTGAGTTGTAAGAAAAGATTAACACAAAAAGAGGATACTAGCCACGAAGAGGGGGCAATGAAAAGGATGGTAAGTCAAGCCTTTGAGTTAGCCAACCTTCCCATTTCCACCAACCTCCTTTCAAGCCATAGACCTTCTCTCAATTATCTGTTTCTTTCAACTTTGCTGCCCCAAGTTTCTCTTTTGCTAACTATTTCTCTCCATTTAACCCCTCTTCTCCTTTCCATGATTCACCTTCCCGACCATGATCCTCCTCTCACAACCCTCATTCCTTTTCAACCACCTTGGCTTATTCTTGAAGTTTGGTCACACTTTTGTAGGAGCTGCCTACCATGGACCAACTAATCTACTGCAATTATCTCTCCTTATATTCTGCAATTATCCACATCACTATTACCATCCACAACACTATAACCATCCACGACTCTCTGTAATCATCATAACCTCAATTTAACCCTCTACACCTCTCTACAACCATCCACATCCCTCTTTGCCCACACACATTCCTCTTTAACCACCCACATTCCTCTATAACCATCCACAACTCTCTCTACAAGCATCCACACCCCTCTACAACCATCCACATCCCTCCTTGCACACACACATTCCTCTTTAACCACCCACATTCCTCTATATCCATCCACGACGGTCTCCACAACCATCCACACCCCTTTATACCATCCACAGCCCTCTCTATAATTACCCCCATCAAAAACCATCCCCGCCCTTTCTTGACTGTCCCCACCTCTCCACTTATCCACTTAGCCATCCAAGGGTCGGGTGATGCCGAGTGGAAGTCCCAGAGGGCAAGAGGAAGAGATCAGGCCTCCCTACTCGATTAAAGGAGAGGTGTCTGATCCAGCGACACTTAGGGGACGAAAGGAGGGGGATAGGAGGGGCGTACGAGGATAGGAGGAGGAATAGGGGAATAGGAGGGGATGTAGGAATTACTGGGGGATAGGGGAAGGAGAGGAAAGACAGGACGGGGACTGGGGGTGACCGTGAGGGAAGGAGTGGGGAAGGATAGGGAGACGAGGGATAGGAAGGAACTGGCGATAGTTAAGAAGAGAGGATGAGGAATAGAAGTGAAGGGAGGGAAAGGACGAAAACTGAGGGGAGGGGGGATTGGGGGGGAGGAAGGGAGTAAGAAGGAGGGGGTAGAAAGGGAGACTGGGAGGGTATAGGGTGACAGAAAGAGAATACAAGGGAGAGGGAGGAAAAGGGGACGTTTCTCCCTTTCCTGGGTGTACTTGAGAGAGAGAGAGAGAGAGAGAGCGAGAGAGAGTGAGAGACAGAGAGAGAGAGAGAGAGAGAGAGAGAGGTCAAGATCAGAATATGATGCTAGTCACGAAGAAGTACTACAGGAAGGATGTAGAGCCACAGCACTGTCTTTTTCTGCCACTGAGCTCCGCAAAATTAGCTCCAAAAGTTTGAAAATTTGGGCCAAGTAAGTGTGAATGAACAACAGGAATATGAAAATAATGTGTGTCATCGTGTTGAAGTGATTAACAAGGTATTTGATCTCCACCACCTTGTAGAGGAAGGAAGAGGAGGAGGAGGAGGAGCAGGAGGAGGAGGAAGAAAAGGTGAAGTGTTAAGGAGAGGGTACGTTTCTTTACTACTTTGGAGATAGGTGCTGGTAGAGAAGATGAAGAAGAAAGAGGAGGTGGAGGAGGAGGAGGAGGAGGAAGGGGAGAAATATGAAAATGGCATCTAGTATTAGCAGCTTCCTGAGGGACGGAAGGAGAGACAGGAAGGAGTGGAGGGGAAACTTTCTCCTCTCCCTGGAGGTATCTGGAGGTGAAGGAGGAGGGGTGGAGTTCAGAGAGAGGGGGAGGGAGGGAGAGAGAGAAAGGTAAACCAAGAAGGAAAAATAAAAACTCTAAAGCAAGTGAGGGGAAAGAAGTGCCACGAAGAATGCAGGAGACGTGAGAAGTTGGAAGTTTGGCAAGACCGATACAGCCTTTGGACACAGTAGCCCGTGAACAATTTTAAACTTTTCAGGTGCCTCAAACTATTAAAACTTACCACCACCACCAACACCAGCCTCCTTGCTTGCCTTGACGGTACCCAGCATCAGAAAGCCGACCGTTTACCCCAAGAACGGTGCACCCAGATGGCTAACCAATTCTGGCAAGCAGGTGTTTCTTTCGTGTTCGTCTCGTGAAAGTTTTGGCTTGGTCTAGTGGTCAGAAGGTTTGCTCGGAGTGACAGCCTTACCACCATGCGAAGGTACACTATTCATAAAACTATTGCACTACTTACATCACTTAACATTCTGAAACATAGCCAAAACATCCTTAAATATCTACCATCCAGTGACAGGTTCAAAATAATATTCTTGGTACTATTTTGTATTCGAAATTACATAAAACGGCGCCACTGAGGATGCTATAGAGGCAGAGTTACCAGCTTAATTCATCCCTCTGCGTCTGGCGAATTTGCTTCTTTCTCTTTCCACCGAACCCCATAGACGTGATATTTATTTTGTTTGGTGTACGAATTCAAAGTGGTGACTGGAGAATTTTCAATCATGCCACCAAGAAGCGTAGGCTGGTCATCTACCCCTACGTGTACTGGATTTCGGAAGTCTAGCCAAGGGTCCCTACAAAGCTCCGACTCAAGACAGATGGTAATTTTAGGCCAAGTTAGAGAGAGAGAGAGAGAGAGAGAGAGAGAGAGAGAAAAAGAAGAAGTGCAGGGAAGTGTAAGTGTTGGTGGAGCAATGTCATATTCTAGGTTTAGGTGTAGGAGCAGCGAAGGTGTAAGTGTATGTGAATGTTGAAGCAGTGGTGTATTCTTGGTGTATATGTAGGTGACGGTGAAGCAGAGTAATGTATTTCTGGTATGGTGTAGGGGTAGGTTTAAGTGTAGTGATAGGTATTTGTCAAAGCAGAGTGTCTTATTCTTGGTCTAGGTGTAGGTGTAGCAGAGGGTCGTACTTTTGGTGTAGGTGTAGATGCAGATGAAGCCGAATGTCGTGCCTCCGTCACTCTGATATATAACCCTAACAAATCCCACTGCTCACCCCTGCCTCCTGCTATTCTTGCACTGAAATATGTCTCTGGCTTTGATCTCTACCGCCATCCTCTTTCCTTTCCTTATCCT
Source organism: Coenobita brevimanus (assembly GCF_032717465.1). Taxonomy (NCBI): domain Eukaryota; kingdom Metazoa; phylum Arthropoda; class Malacostraca; order Decapoda; family Coenobitidae; genus Coenobita; species Coenobita brevimanus. Next base: position 1,688,609 of record NC_136979.1, read on the forward strand.
TTCTCCTCTTTCCTCCTCTTCCTTCACTCCTCTCCTACTCTTTCCTCACCCTCCCTCCTCTTCTCTCACCCCTCCTGTCCACCTTTATCTTCATGTCTTCTCTTTTGTCATTCTCCCTCGCATTTCTTTCATCATCCCTTTTTTTCAATCACCTACTCTCCTTTTCTCCTCCCTTATCTTTCCTCATCTTTCCTAACCCTCCCTCCTCTTCCCTCACCCATGTCCCCATCTTCCCTTCTTTTTCCTTACCTTCTCTCCTTTCCTCCCTTTTCCTCACTTTCCTTCCTTCCCCCTCACTCTCCCTCCTCTTTCCTTTCTCTCCCTCCTCTCCTCACCCACACTTCTCTCTCCTCATCCCTCCCTCCTCTTTCCTCACTCTCCCTCCTCTTTCCTCACTTTCCCTCCTCTTTCCTCATTCTCCCTTCTCTTTCCTTACCCTCCCTCCTCTTTCCTTACTCTCCCTCTTTCCTTACTCTCCCTCCTCTTTCCTTACTCTCCCTCCTCTTTCCTCACTCTCCCTCCTCTTTCCTCACTCTCCCTCCTCTTTCCTCACTCTCCCTCCTCTTTCCTCACCCTCCTCTCCCTCTCCACACCTCACCCTCAACACCCTGACAGGTACCAAGGGATTTAAATGTCAAAGTCTCCTTCCTTCCACCCTCTTCCGGTACACCTAGTTCACTCTTACTTGACGTGTTTGGTTCAACCCCCCTCCCCCCCCTCTCTCTCTCTCTCTCTCTCTCTCTCTCTTCTTCCTGGTTCAGCTGTACAAAGGATGCAGAGCCGTAACACTGTCTCTTTCTGCCATCGCTCTACGTGAAATAAGCTGCAAAAGGACGAAAATCAAGGCCAGGTTACTGTAAAAGGAGTATAGTTATCTCACTTCACCAATCGGTCTGCTGCTACTTGCTTTTCTTTGTATTCCTTTGAACTCTCTGCCTTTGTACTCAACCTCACGCGGTAGCCAGGTGCCTCGTTTTATACCCTTGTCGGAGCCTCTCTAGTATTCTGCTTCAGCTAACGCCAGACGATTTTACTCAGCTGAGAGAGAGAGAGAGAGAGAGAGAGAGAGAGAGAGAGAGACAGAGAGAGAGAGAGAGAGGGAGGGAGAATCATTGGACCCAGAGTGTTCATACGGAATATTTCTCTAATTTACTAACTACTGTATACTATTTTTAATTCCTTTCAGTTCTCGTCTCGGCATTTATTCTATTTTTGTCTACATGCTTAACACCCATCCGCCTGCGACTCATTCAACTGGATTAACAAATTTGCCATGAAAGGGTTAGCAGAGACAGAATTAACATCTCAGGCTAATATGACTCACTCTTTGCTGATTATAATTGTCTGGCGTTAAACTGGAAAACAAGTATCAAAGAAAACGTGGGACGACAGGGTTATTTTTCTTCCTTCCACAGTAAATCATCTCTCCCTTCTCCTCCGTCATCCACAGTCTATCCCACACGCCTGCTCTCTTTCCTCTCTCCCTCTCTCTCTTTTCCTCTCATTTCTCTTTCTTCCGCATCCTACTTTCATTCTCTCTTTCCCTCTTCATTCCCTCACCCCCTCTATGCCCACCCTCACTTCCCTCTCACACCTCCATCCATACGTTTGCTCTCGTTTCTTCTTCTTTCCTCTCTCTTTTCCTCCCCTTTTTCTCGCTTCCATTCTTTCTTCCTTCATTCTCTCCATCCCTCCACCTTTCCCCACTCCCTCCATTTCAACACCTTCCCCTCCCTCGCTCTCTCCAAACTCTTTCACTCCCTCCACTTCTGACCCTTCTCTCCTCTCTTTACCTCAACATTCTCTTACTCTCTCCATTCCTTCCCTCTCCTCCTTCTCCCAGATTTCCCTCACTCCCTCCATTCCTTCCCCCTGTCTCCCCTCCTTCCCTCCAACATTCCCTTATTCCCTCCATTCCTACCCTCTCTCCCTTCTCTTCATCCACATTCCCTCATACCCTATCCCCACCTCCCTTTAGTTCCACATCCCCTCCTTACTCTATATCCAAGCCCCTCTCTTTCTTCACCCCCTACACTCTCTCACTCCATCCCTACCTTCTCCCTCTCCCCCCGACCCACTCCCCACCCACTCCCCTCTGTTCCCTCTCCACCCCACCCACACGTCAGCTCCCTTGATGGATGGGTGTGAATTATTTCCTCACACCTCTTGCCTCTCAGGGTGGGCGGCCGTGTTGTGTGGGGAGTAAAAACTTATGATACTGAAAGACGGGCATTAGTCCAGTAACTGAAGGGTAGCATGGGTCTCTCTCTCTCTCTCTCTCTCTCTCTCTAGTCTAGTGGTGCAACAGAGCAGAGGTCACACACACACACATATATTCACATCATTGCTGAAATTCGTCTCCCTGTGTTAAGTCTCTCTCTCTCTCTCTCTCTCTCTCTCTGCTTCAGGATAATCATGACTGTATCCTTCTCCTCTAGCTTGGCCTAAAATTATCATCTCTCAGCCTTGAATGCTGAATAATAACAGTAGCTTAACACTAGAATATAATGCTAGTCACAAAGAAGTGCTATGGAAAGGATGTAGAACAGTAACTGGATATTTTATGAAGACTTATTGAATCAAAAATCTATGACTTTTGTAATGGATGCCCTGAGAGGATGTCATTAACTTTTTTCTTTTTTTCGTCTTTTTTTCACTCCAGAGCTTCCGAGAGATCCTTGTTCGCTGAGTGGGCTTTTTATGGCAATTATGAAACGGAGGTGAATTCTCAATTACCTGGGAGAATTCATTTTCATTCCTAGTATTCCTGCGAGAAGTGATTGAGAACATTTTGAAAGAGAAATACTTTTGGGAAGACGAATATGACGAGATGACTTGAGTAGTGAAGTGTGTCTGATTTACTCTCTCTCTCTCTCTCTCTCTCTCTCTCTCTCTCTCTCTCTCTCTCTCTCTCTCTCAGGCTGTGATTCTCAGGTAAGTATTAATGTATATGGTTTTTCAATATCTGAAAACAGGAATATAGTTACATTACTCTCACCATTATTTTTCGGCCATTATTTTTCTTTGTCTCTGTTCCCATGAAATTACTTATATATCCACTGGAAAAATCGAAGCAATAAAAAACAAGAGTAATAATATACGTTCACACATATAACTCAGTTTTTCTTTCTTCTTCTTTCCCTCTTATCTACAAACATACATAATTCTCTTGCAACATTAAAAAAAATCTTTAACAATACTGATTAATCTTGCTTTGTACCCTCTATTTTTTTTTTTATTATAACTCCACTTAGTCTCTAATTCACAAGGATGGAATCTACTGCGTTTCTGCATTTAAGAAAAAAAAATCATATAGATATCACGCCATGTAGCAGATCTGTAACTTGCCCTCTACACTTTTCAAAATCTCTCTGGTGCATATTTATCCCTGCGATATGGTATTTAAAATCTACTGTTCTTCTCGCTAAAATAACAAATATATTTCTACTTCTCCCCTTGTTCCAAAGTTTTAGCCATTTCAGCCAGATGTCCTTTGTAGTTGAATCGTGCTACATCCAGGTGAACTTACACAATATCAATGGATCTGTAGTGCTGATGGAGTTGATTTAGTCTACATCCAGCTCTTCTAGTTTAAAATGTCTCGTGTTCTGAATGTAATCGTCAAATGGTAGAAGTTAAATCAATATTCTCTGCCTGAAGGGATAAAAATTCACCATTGCGTCTGAAAATAAAAATAATAAAAACATAATCTCTCTGCAACACACACACACACACACACACACACACACACACACACACACACACACACACACACACACACACACACACACGAAGAAAAACTACGGGAATTTCACGGCAGGGTTCAGATGTCGGCGGAATTCATCCAGCGAGATAAAGAAGCAACAGTGAGTGAGGGGGACAGAGAGTAAGT
>NC_136979.1:1697500-1710000 GCF_032717465.1 Coenobita brevimanus
GGCCGGATCTTGTGTCGCCGGGAAACACACGGGAGCTTCGACAGGAGAGGAAAGGAGGGGAGGAGAGGTGAGGAGAGGAGAGGGACGGGAGTGGATAAGGGATGAGAGAAGTGGGAAGGAGAGGACTTGAAGGGAAGAGGGCAGAGGAAAGAAAAAGAAAAGAGGGAAGTAAGAGAGGAATGGTAGGGATGGGAGAGAAGGAAGGTAAGAGAAAAGAGGAAGAGATGAGCGGATAGGAAGGGAAAGGAGGACAGGAAGAGAAGAGAGAGTGAAGAAAAATCAGAAGAGGAGAGGAGAGAAATGGAAGAGAAGAGGACAGGAGGGGATGAGAGGACAAGAAGGGAAGGGAAGAGAAAGGGGAAGGGAAAGGAGTAGCAGAGAAAAGTGGAAAGGAAAAGGAGAAGTAGAAAACGAATAACAACAAACTAGAAGAGGAAGGAAAGAGAGGAGAGGGAAACGAATAACAAGAGGAGAGAAATTGCTTTATCTTTTGTTACGGTATTGTATTGTTTATTTGGTGTTAAGACTGATCAGGTAACAACTGTATGGATTAGAAAGTGACGTTGGGATAAGAAAGAGAGAGAGAGAGAGAGAGAGAGAGAGAGAGAGAGAGTGACAAGTACGAACTATAATACCTGCAAAAATAAATTGATGCAACCTAACCTAACCCAGTCAATCCTACCTAAACAAGATCTATCCTAACCTAGCCCAAATCAACTTAATCTAACCCAGCCTAACAAACAAACCTAATCTAACCTGGCCTAACCCAACCTATCCCGATCTAATCCAGGTACACCAAATTAACCTTACATTAATGAGGAGTTGGTCTAGGTAAGGGGGTCATCATCTTTCTTTGCCGAATGTCCTTCTGAGGTGTTATATTGGGGTTGATTCAGTCCTGTAATAAAAGTAAGTGAACTCTTATGAGTTTCAACTTTTTCTGTTCCCTCCTCTGACTGAAATACGGGAATTAGAATGTGAGGATGACTTGCTGTTATCTGCTGAAGTAAGACTCACCAAGTTTGAAGTTCATTCCGGTCTGTACCATGTCAGTTCAGTTCAGTTATATCAAACACACAAATACCATGAGACTAATACATTTACAAATATAACATGAGATATGACCATAGGTGTACTGTGCATCTCCACTGTAATTATTCTTGCAGTCGAATCAATTAAGGTGACAACATAGCATACAACTTTAGTTAGCCCTAAAAAAGCAGGATGGCTGCATTTTCTATGATCGTAACTCGGAAGAAAACGTATAGTTAGACGCAGCGGTGGGATGTGACGGCATACAACGCAACGTAATAACGGTAGCGCTGGGAGAAAGGAGCCTAATGACAGGGGAAAGGAAGTAGGCAGAAGAAAGGAGGAAGTAAGGTGGGAGGAGAGAGAGAACTGGCCTAGATACTGTCGGAAGAATTGGACGTGTTCCCTGGACGTTGTGCCCACCCTTTTGTCTCTTCAGAGTCTGTGTTCTGAGTGCAAATTTTCGAGTTTCAGGGTTCACAGAATTTTCTGAATGATTAACCACGTAGCGTACACGTTACTAAAAGGCTATTCTGCACCTTCACGGATTTATAGGACGCACCGATCAGGGATTACGACAAAATTCATGAGTTATTTTGCACGTTGGTAGCTCTGACGAGAATAAACATTACGACTGTTACTGTTTGCTCCGAAGCTCAGCCTTGTGCAGAATGAATCAGCTCTTTTTTCAGCACACATGATAAATTATATTCGGCCAACACACCTCGACTAAAGAACGATTGCTACTTTGCGTGACATTGTTTTAAATATTCTCTCCTACTCACCCCAGTCAGTCTTTCACACATAGACCGACACAGACATACACATACGCAGGCAGACGTAAACACAAAATTTCAGACACAAAATCATGAACACATACCAGTAAAGACATACGAGTACATACATACATATTCGCAGATACACACACACACACACACACACACTGTATCTTTCTACTCGCATAATATTTAACTTTGCGTAAACTAATAAAGTAAGAAATGTACACAAATCCTTTATCTTCCTGTTTACCCTCTTTATTTTGACATTATAATATTTACATTGTTGCTCTTTCCTGACAGTTTAATTGAGTTTTGTGGAGCCTTTTCGAACTATGTGAGGAAAGACTGATCTGTAAAATATATCTGGGTATAATCAACCAGCACCGGAATATCGTGAAAATAAATAACGTAGCACTAAAGCTATCTATCTGTCTATCCATCTATCTATGCATCTATCAATCAATCAACCAATCAGTCAATCAATCAGTCTATATTTCTATCTGTCTGTGTCTATCTACTTATCTATCTATCTGTCTATCTAGCTTTGTCTTTGGGCTGAAGGGATGAAAACTTTGCATAATGTGTCTGCAGGTCCATAAAGACGCAAGACTCCTTCCCCCCATTAGACGGCGGGATAATGAGTGTGGCGGCAGCGTTGGAAGCTCTCGGGAAGCATCCATCACTCCACGCTACACCCATGTGGCTCTCATCCCAGCCCCCATGTGTGTGTGTGTGTGTGTGTGTGTGTGTGTGTAGGAAAATTTTGGCGACCGGGATTTTGTAGTTATAAATTAGACCTAAGAGTGGATTCAGTTCGGATCAGGTGGATTGTTAAAGTGATATTCAATGCAGCTTAATACACTAACACTAACTTCGGTTCACCTGTCGACTTGGAAGTTTGCCTGGCACCTCTTCTTTACCATTTTATTTCCGTAAGTGGTAAGTTAGTTCTCTGCTGACTATATGACGATCCTGTAACCATAACACTCATCATATATTATTTTGCAGTAAGGAAAAGAAACCGATAAGAAAAAGGTGGTAGAAAGAATTACAGACCATTCTAGTTGTGATCTGGATAGTGAGTCTACCTCTACCGCGTTTTCTTTTTCTTGTAAAGTACCGTAAGAATGTAGGTAACGTGAACAGATTACAAATAAATGGTAGCTGTCAGTAGGTAGGATAGATGATGATGATGATGATGATGATGACGATGATGATGATGACCCATTCGTTAATCCCTAACAGGAGCGAATAATATTACTCATAAATCATACTGCATAACTCATATACATTATTGTCTTGGTATAAGGCAATTTAATCATTTTAGGGCAAACTTTTCAAAGAGGCTGGGTTGAATACAATCTTTATTAAGCTCTATCAGGGTACTCTACTATGCCAAATAAAATCTTTTCTACCCTGCAAGAGAAAAATATAAATACAGAACAAACTATGAAGTACTGTGGTTAAAGGAAATAAGGATACATAGGGACTGGCTGATACAAAGTGGCATAATACAAGCTAAACCCCTTTGCATTATTAATACCCTTCAGTCGCGCGTTGGTTATGTTGATTGCATGATTATAATTAACGATTTCAATTATGTATTATAGGCTGTTTACTCCCGTATCCTGACTATAATTAACCATTCACACCGAGGACTTCTGCTGTAATACCTTCATGCTACATTACATGACAATTATTACAATCTAATATCCGCAAAAGAAAAGTGTAGACTAATGAAGAGGCCAGTAATTTCTCTCATCCCATTTCTCCTCCACCCATCTCTCTTACACGTATCTCTATAACCCCCATTCTCCTACACCCCTCTCCCACACCTATCTCTCCAACATCTATCTCTCCCACAACCGTCTCTCCTGCACCCATCTCCCCCCTCTCCCACGCCTATCTCTTCTACACCCATCTCTCCTTCACCCATCGCTTCCACAGACCATGCCTCTACCCACCGTGGTGGGAAAACACAGGTGGCCGTAATAAATGGACACAACACACACAGTCTCGGTACTTCAGAATTCCCCTTTCAGTTTATGAGTCTGGTGATAAGAGACATCAGTTCTATCTATAGTATCTTGCTTCTCTCACATCTTCCCTACTAACAGCAGATTATCTCAGAGCAGTGCGTTGGCGTGGGACGCGGTTTTGTACCATTACTGATCGAAGAGACATTTTCTTGCTTTGCGGTGACGTAAATGAACGAATGATGTTTCGTAACTCAGGTGGACAGGTATAAAGCTGAACTGATATCACAAAAAAGGTCAAAAGTCCAGGTTACAGGAATAGGTGGTGGTGGGTGGTGGCGTCCATCATCCACTCACTTGATGTAGTGCTGCCTACTTCTTCCTTTTTCACATTTATCATTCTGTCTTTATGTCTGCCCTCCTCTGTTCCTGTTTTAACCTTATCTTCCTGTCACTTTTTATTACTCTTCTTACCACTTCAGGTGGTCCTACACTGAGTGACAGGCCTGATGGTTTCCTGTAACCCAAGAAACCATATACAATGCTGGGTGGTAATCATATAACTAGATAACAGGGTGATGGGGAACCTGCTATGCTGCTCCTGCTAAATGAGTGTATACATAGGCAGTGCTATTATCTCTGGTAACGATAACTTCTTTCGGGAAATCTCTCCTATCAGTATGGTTTATGAAATATTACACACACAAAACTACTGAGTTTGAATCACAGACTATAACAATACCTTTTACTATATACGACATAGATATCATTAATCAAGGTGAGTTCAGATGAGGGACTGAATACTAAATATTGGAAAACAAATGTCAAAACTAGTTCAGGTTATTATGAAGCTTAACAATCTTTTCAGACACTGACAAAACATAAAATGGATCAGAATTCGTAGAAGAATGAATTAAAATATCATGGTGCAGAGTTTGGTCAATTATGCACAGTGAAGACTCTGAAATGGGGAATATAGTTTTATCAATATTGGTGGTAGTATAATTAAATCCTCGATTCCGAAGGCTTGATAATATGAAAACAACGATTCTTAATTTCTGATATCATGCTATGTTTTAGGAGTGAACAGTTACATGGATATGAAAAATGGAAAGCAATAATTTTTCCCGCACCGCTTTAGTTGGCTATGCGATTAATCTATCTATTTATCTGCCTCTCTATCTGTTCATCTATATAGCCATCTATCTACCTACCCTATTTATCTGTCCATATATTTATCTATCTATCTATCCATCTATTTATCTATCTACAAAACAGTTTGCAAATTAAGAGATTACTAACAGCTACAGCATATTACCCAGCTTTATATGGAATACATGATACATTCGTGACACTAATATAACTCGTTCGTAAAATTTACCTCACCGTAAGATATCACGACTTAATACTAAAACCACGATTTTTTTTTTTTTTTTAAGAGTTTCATATTTCTCAATTTTCCGAAAGATGGGAAGAACTTCACTTAATCATCTTAAGTGGCGACTCATCTCCACTTTTACCGAGGACCACTTCTCGTCCTCCTGTATTGATGAAGTCTCTCTCTCTCTCTCTCTCTCTCTCTCTCTCTCTCTCTCTCACACACACACACACACACACACACACACACACACACACACACATCCACCTGTCCACAGCACTTCTTGGTGACCAGCATCATGTTCTAGTGTTAATTTATTGTTACATCTCAGCATTCAGGATGGAGAGGTGGTAATTTTAGGCCAAGTAAGAGTGAGAAGGGTATAGTGGCGCTGCTTTTGCTAATATAAATTTTCTTAGTCAGTCGTCATAATTTCATCCCCTGTAACTCCACACTTCTTGAAGCTTTCCCACCTATTGCTCTTCACAGCTTCACTACAATGAGGTGTTATAAATATTGCTCTTAGTTGTACCTGGCGATTTTATGTATGTATGTATGTATATTTGTATCTATGATGTATGTTTGTATTTATTTATTTATCTATTTCTTTTTATTTATTTTTTGGTTTAGTGGTGATCTCTCGTAATGTCAGAGTTTAGCCCCTTCAGTTCCATGACGTGCTAATTATTTTCTCTCTATCCCATGAACCTCCAGACTGTTGTAAATTAGCTTTGGAGAGACTTTTCGAGTTGGAGAGGAGTGATGTACCCTCCGTATGCCTCATCAGTTCAAAATCTCTCTCCATAGATGAATAAAATCGTCTGGAGGTTGCAAGAGTGAATAATTAAACACGACACCTGAATGAATGGGTTAATGAAGGTTGTAAGATCTAATGCCCTTCAGTTCGAAAAGCATCGCATAAAGCTGATTGAAACCGATTAGAGGGGGCAAGATTGGCAAAATATTAAATCATCTTTAAACATCTATGAGTTAAGGTTTCATTTTCCGAAGCTTTATCTCACGTGCAATAAATTTCTCCCACACTCTCTCTCTGTCTCTCATATTTTCCTCCTCTCACCTTCGAACCTCGCCAAAATTCTAACATCTTTTCTCAATCTGTCTGACTTTATCTCATCCTCACATTTGCACTTAGAAAATGGCTTTCAAAAATAAGTCGACACTTGTGCACACATTTCTCCTTCCTTCTCACTTTCTCTCAGTCACAGACAAACCATTTTTCACATTCCAAATAAGTTTTCAGTTACTACCTCACTTGTCTTAAACTTCTCCACTTCTCTCCCTCCCTCCCTTCCCCCCCCCTCTCTCTCTTGTTGCCCTTCTGTTTCCTCTTTACCTCCACCTAGGAAGCTGGAGGAGGTTGTGTATCCACCTACTGTACGTTCGTCTGCTTGTTTACTTGTTTGTCCACACAATATCTCCAAAAAGTTCTCCATTAATTTCAATGAAATTTTGTGGAAGAGTGTGCCATGGGTCAAGGAACAAATGATTAAATTTTGGGACGGATCCGGATCCTATGTATTCCACACAATATTTCCACGGATCCGGATCCGGATCATTTTTAATGGCAATGGCATTGGCGGAGGTATGCGCAGTGCTTTCTAGTTATATCATGAATTATATTATAGCTGCTCCTTCCGGCTCTGAGTCCTTTGGAACTCTCTCTCTCTCTCTTTCTCACTCTCTTTCCCACATTTCTGTCTCGCTCACCAGTTTAGCACAGTCATGAGCAACAGTGCAATAATGTCGCCTTGGTAAGTTAAGGTTGTGTTGCCTGGTGATGAAGTTCCTCTCGCTCTCTCTCTATATATCTATCTATCTATCTGTCTACCTACCTATCTATCTATCTATCTATCTATCTATATACATATATATTCGTTCTCTCTTATTTCGCTTCGTTATTTCCCGACGTTAACTTTCCTTCCAACATATCTCTCTTTTTTTTTTAATGCTGCATATATATCTGTAAACGTTTTTTTTTCTTTTATTCTTATTATTTTATCTCTATGAGTTTAGTTTACTGCAGTCCACATTTTTCACTCTTCCCTTAGACTTCTTTTAATTTATATCTACTGTACTGTACTATATCATGGTTATGTAAAAAGTGTTGTTTGTACATCCGTTTCGAGGATTTCTCATATGTGTACAATTTAAGTTTAGGGAAGATCAGTATTTACTTGTTGTATTGTTTTACCTTTCTCTTTCCATATCCTGTCAAATATTTCATTTTAAAAAAGGTATAATTCTGAGGTTCTAATATCTTTCAATCTGTATTTGATTTTTTCCCCTTGATACTTACAGATTAGTTTATTTGAGGTAGGCAAGGTCTCTCTTTCTGAAGGGTTTATGAAAGCTTTAAATAGCTCCTTTCCTTTCAGAAAAATATCTCTGAATACGAATAAAATCTTTGGGTAGAATGAAACTTAAAGGAAATTTTGTCGCAGTGAGTGGATAAATCGTAACTATTTTCTCGCTTTTCGTGTTTCGTATTTTTCTTTTCATTTCTTTCTTTACCAACTTTATTCTGCCTTAGTGTTTATTTTTCGTTACCTCCTTGCGTAGTCTCTGTATTCATCTCCTTGTATCTTCTCTTGTATTTTTTGTATATTTTTTACATCCTTCTTTCATCTCCTCTTGTATTCTCAATGCAACTTTTACTTTTAATTATCATCTTGTAAACTTCTCAACTCACCTCTTCTTTTATCTCATCCTGTATCCTTCTCTGTATTCCTCTTCTTCACCTTCTCTTGTAACCTTCCCTACATTACTCATTGTTTTTATACCTCTTGTATTCTTCTTTACATTCCTCTTTCTTCATATCCTCTAGTAACCTTCCCTACGTTTTCTTCCTTAAATTCCACTTGCACTCTTCTCTACACACTTTTTTTCCTCTCTTCCTCCTCTCTCCTTCCATATACATTCTTCATTCTTCTCCTCTCTCGGATGAAGCCGTAACTTCCTTTCACCCCTTCCGGCAATTGTTATAAATCATCTGAATATCTTACTCCAACACTTCTTTCATTTCACCTTTCGTATTTTTTAACTCTCTCTCTCTCTCTCTCTCTCTCTCTCTTATCTATCCATCCATCTATCCATCTGTCTATCTATATTTGTCTATCGCCGTGCTTAAATACCTATCCATCTGTCTACTTATCTATCTCGTTTACACCTACTCATCTCTCGAAGCTTTCAGTAAAATTCAAGTCAGGACGCTTGCCATCCATCAAATTTCGCTTCATTTCGAATTCTTTCACCTATCATACTTTACATCCCTTCTATTTTCTCCTTAATATTAAAAAAGAAAACTACCTTGCATTTTGTGTTCATCCATTTATTCTTCTTCTGTTCATTCAATTCCCACTATCATCCTTCGCCTCTCCCACACTTTATTTTTCCAGCCTCTTATTCCATCATTCACTTTCCATCACTTTCCCATTACTCACTTTCCATTTTCCAGGTTCATCAGTATTCTTTACCCATTCCTATTCCCAGTACCATATGCCCTTCATCGTTCACCTCCCTCTATCATTCCTCTCCCCTCTTCCACTTTATTCTCTCTCTCTCTCTCTCTCTCTCTCTCTCTCTTTGTACATATATACATCCTTCTTTGTTTCCTCACACTCCCTATTCTCTTACATTTTCGAATTCTTCTGCCCCATAACTCTCTCTCTCTCTCTCTCTCTCTCTCTCTCTCTCTCTCTCTCTCTCTCCCTCTTTCACACAGCCTGCCTCTCCCTCTCTTTCCACCCAATCAATTCCGCCTTGTTTGTCGTGAGGCCATTAGTGCTTATATACAGTCCGTCATGTTATCAATTTATGGTGTTTGCTTTCTCCCTCTCTCTCTCTTTCTCCCTCTCTCTCTCTCTCTCTCTCTCTCTCTCTCTCTCTCTCCAGCTGTGACTATCCAATCTAAACACATTCTTCTCAACTCTGGTACTTTACTATCGTCTCTCTCTCTCTCTCTCTCCGTTTACCGTCTCTTAGTGTGCCTCTTAAGTGTCTATCTCTCCACCTCTCGCCCACTATAAAGTGATACTACCGATGTGAGGTCCAGTTTTTGTGGCCATGTACGAGAAAGAGAGAGAGAGAGAGTCATGGCTGCATCATTTCCTTGCGGTTGACAGGACGTGTGGATCACCCCTTCACTTTGATTATGTCATATATATTTAATTCTTACCCCCACAGAGCGTCTTTACTCATCTTTTTCATATTATTTACATACTGTTTTAGTTTATCCTCGTTACCTGTAGACATTTGTATATAAATAAGAAATAACCGATTGCACTAAAGAAAATGATATAAGCTTTGCCTAACCCTTCCAGTACGTCTCTCCAAAGCTTAATAAAATCGTCTGGAGGTGGTAGGAGTGAGAAAAAAGGCTCACCGAAGTGAATGGGTTGAGGGGCTTTTATGAATAGACTGCCCAGATGTATTCGATGTTTACGTTAACTAGGCGTATGATTTCCGTCTCACTATCTTGAATGCTGGGCTGTAACAAGAATTTAACGCTAGAAGATGCACTAGTCACGAAGAAGTATTATGGAAAGGGTGCAGAGATTTACTTTCTTATTTTGCTACTGAGCCGCGGGAAACAGGTTACAAGAGGACGAAAATCTCCGCTACGTTAAAATGAATGACCAGATTTTATACATACTTCTACCTTCGTCAGTCACTCTGCTAATCACGGCTATTTTCCCTAAGATACAGAAATTAAATTATATATACACATTGTCACACATACAACTAATAAGTAAAACAGACAAAAAGTTACAGTAATGAGTAAATCACTTGAATCCGTCTGATAACTGGGCTTATTAACTGGCATTAATTCTCGTAATTCCCGGAACGTGTCACTCCAACTTAGCTTGTTAATGCATTGTTCGTCGGAAAAATCTCGTGCGACATTCCCCCAGCCGACGTGAGCAACTTCGCCGACGTCAAGATCTCTGATTACGCAGGTTTCTTTGCGTATTAAGCTCGCTTCATGATGCTGCAAGACTGAAGCCCCTATTTCTTTAAGCCTGGAGGCACTCTATTCTTTCTGATGTTTGTTTTTGTATGTGGTGTGTTAATGTATTCTTCTGCGTTACTTCTATGTGCATGTGTGTGCTTAAAATGTGTATGCACGTATGTCAAGCTGTACCTTTAGCAGTTTTTGTGTTTGCAGTTACAACACCCAGCAACAGTAGAGAGATTTGTTTGCAGCAAAATATGGTAAATTTCAGAGTTAGATTTTTTTTTTTCTTTCGGTATTCTGAGGGTACAGTAGTGGATGAAGGTGCTTGTGGCCTTGTTGTTAGAACGCCATTGTCAGAGCGACGACCTTGCATGAGTTCGACCTGAGATGACTGGAGGTTTTTCGATTACGTCATGCCATCAGGGAGAGCAGGCTAGTCATCTATCCTTTAATATACTTGATAACTTTTGCCTAGCCTGGGGCCCTTATACGTCAAAAGGAATAATATGGAATCAACTATTATGGCAAAAAGAAGAAAAAGAAATGAAAATAAGCAGCGACAGCAAATCCTCACATACGATTAAAGTGAACGTGGTGGGGGCGGAACTTTATCGACGTGTCTCCATAACTCAGCACTTTTCCCCTGCCCGCTGCTTTATGTCGCTGTTACAGTCAGATGGGTCAGGTGAGGCGAGGTGAAGCGTCGCGGGTTTTAAAGGATCACCCCCATTTCTACGACAAACAAGCCCCCATAACAGTTAACTATTATCACAGATCGTTTTGTTTTTCGTAATCTGTCACTTTCATATTCGTTCTAATTTGACTGTGAAGTGTCTGGTACCTGTGTAAGTGAGAGAAAGGTAAAAACAACGAATCTTATACACAGCTTAAGCTCGGTAAACAGTGCACTTAGGTGAGGGAACGTGATCTGTTAATTTGTGTCATATGATATAGTTACAGCATCTTAACAAAAAGTCTTATTACGCTGTCACATTACTTTGAGACTGATGTGAATGCTGATAAAAATACATTTGCAGAGTTCCCGTGTCTGTGAACAATCAGGAAAATAAATATCTTTCCAGATTTGGACGAATATATTGTGGAAAAATATACCCGTCCGAGAAATGCGCATTTCCCACCAAAATTCTTATTATACTTCACCACCTGCACAAACTAGAAAGATGGATGTTTTTAAGTCTGTGAGTCGATTAGTAACTGGACTTTGAGCATAATGAATTTCTTACAAGCTAAAAATGACGTGTTAGTATTGTGTCTGCAAGTTAAGTCCTTCGCATTTTTTTCTTCTGAAGCTCAAATCATTTTAATTTTTCTCCGACTACAGACACTCCGAGAATCTCTCTCTCTCTCTCTCTCTCTCTCTCTCTCTCTCTCTCTCTCTCTCTCTCTCTCTTTATCTATCTATCTATCTCTCTCTCTCTCTTTCTCTCTCTAGTACTTTCCGGTATATTATTATTATTATTATTATTATTATTACACAAGATGCTAAGATTGATCCGGAAGAGCACAAGCTCTATAAGTTAGTTACATAACTTCTACCCTTCGCATTTATCCACTCAATTACCTCCATCTGATATGCCAAGAGTAATTCCGTCTTTTTCCTCAGCATCATCATTGCAATCTTCCTCTGACGTTATCTTTCAGTTTACATTCACGTGTCTCGCATTTCCCATTTAACCTCTAAACTGTTCTGCATGTCAACGGTAAATATAATCTTTCCCCTC
Organism: Coenobita brevimanus; assembly: GCF_032717465.1. Taxonomy (NCBI): domain Eukaryota; kingdom Metazoa; phylum Arthropoda; class Malacostraca; order Decapoda; family Coenobitidae; genus Coenobita; species Coenobita brevimanus. The sequence continues at coordinate 1,709,383 of NC_136979.1, forward strand.
ACCTGTCTAACTCTGCTCTCTCCTGTCAACTTTGTCTCAGTCTTCTATCCATTCTCTTTCCGTCTTACATGATGAAAACAAAAGCCAACTTCCTCAGCCTCTTTCTGCGTTTTACTTCCTCTGTTCCCCGTCATTCTCCTTATCCCTAGCACCTTACTACCTCTATCATTTCCTCCAGCATCTTTATCAGCATCTGTTACTTCCTCTTTCCTTGGTCTCTGTCTTTGTTCGTAGCATTAGATTCCCCTAATATTTCCCCCAGTCCTGTCTGTTTGTATTCATCACTTCCTCTTTCCCCTTTCTCTCCCTTTGTCCTTAGTATCATATCCCATTACTTTCCTCTAAGCCTCTCTATCACTTCCTTCTTCCCCTGTCTCTCTAGATGTCCCTAGCTTTATATGCACGTACCCTTCCCCCGTCCTCCAACCTACTCTCCCCTCTCCCCTTCCCCTCCAATTCTACCCATCCCTCATCCTCCAGCCTACTCTCCCGTCTCCCTCTCACCTCCAAGTCTACCCTTCCTTCATCCTCCAACCTACTTTCCCCTCCCCCTCTCTCCTCCAACTCTACCCTTCCCTCATACTCCAACCTACTTTCCCCTCTCGCTCTCCCGTCCAT